>NW_020450705.1:3190070-3359861 GCF_003343035.1 Apteryx rowi
TTTCGTTGCAGAGTCCTTCGGCCAGAACTACCCCGAGGTAAATGTCCCGGCTGCCGCGGGGGCTGCCCGGCCCCGCCGGCTGGGCGGGAGGGCGGCCGGGAGGGAGGGGAGGGGAGGAGGTGGTGTCCCCTGACGGCCCCCTCTGCTCCCGTCCCCGCAGGAGGCCGATGGCACCTTGGACTGCATCAGCATGGCCCTGACGTGCACCTTCAACCGCTGGGGCACCCTGCTCGCCGTGGGCTGCAACGATGGGCGCATCGTCATCTGGGACTTCTTGACTCGGGGTATAGCCAAAATCATCAGCGCGCATATTCACCCTGTCTGCTCTTTATGGTGAGGAGTGACTTTCTTTCTTTTTTTTTTTTTTCCCCACAAAACAACTTAGCTCAAGGTTATAATCATAATTCAGCTCATAGCATACATACTCGGTGTGAAAGACTGACTCTGGTTTTGGTTAGAAGCTGCCCGTGTGTGTGTGTGCTGGGGGTCAGATGTTGTGATATCTGRCAGCTCTCAACATCCGTTCAAGCTAACTGCTGAAATACAAGCAAGCAAAGGGGTGCTCAGCTGTATTTTAGGATCACATTATTGCTCAGTTATGTTTTAGGTCTCTTTTAAGAGAGTTTGGAAAAATGGTATGCCTAATAAGTTTTGGGAGATTGGAGCTTAAAGGAGTGGCTTTTCAGGCTGACAGGTTTTTAGYTGAACCTGATGATTCGGTCTGATAGTTTGCTTAAACTCCCTATTGATTGTATATGTTTGGCATTTAAGAAAAAAATTTTTACTTGAGTTGCCTCTTGTCTCTGTAGCTGGAGTCGAGATGGTCACAAATTGGTGAGTGCTTCAACTGATAACATTGTATCGCAGTGGGATGTTCTCTCTGGAGACTGTGACCAGAGATTTCGATTTCCTTCGCCTATCTTGAAAGTTCAGTACCACCCTCGAGACCAGTAAGTACTGTGAAAAAAACAGTCAAGTGCTTTCTTTTTGGTATAATTAAGATCTATACAATATTTTTACTGTAGTATTTGCAAAGTGATTTTTTTTTTTTAAATGCAATTGATACTTTCAATTTACCAACTTTTTGTGATTAGAATGCTAACTGGTTTTGTTGTGACTCTTTTTATTATGAAAGTAGCAGGAAGGGATGAGAGTAAACAAAAGGATGAGTCTTAAAAATGTGTATATAAATGTTTTGTTGAGTTATTGTATAAACATGGAAAAGCTTTCAGAAAAAGAAAGAAAATGAAAGTAGACACCAGCTTAATGCCATTTTGTAGTAAAAGTATGGAAGAGCTGAGAATGTAAAAAAAAAAATACAAGGATATTCTATATTTCTCAAGAGTATAAGAGAAAGAAAAAGAAACTGTTGGAATCTTGTTCAGCTACAATACTACCTGCCTAAATAAAATTTCAGTAGATCAAAATCATAAGGCAGCAAATAAAGCTTGTGTAAAGCTCAGTTTTCAGAAGTCCTTAGCATCGTAATTCCTAGTTTTTTCAGCATTTTTCTACTTCTAAATGTGAAACAAAAAATTCCTCAGAAGAAACTAGTAACTCTTTTCCCCTCCCACTTTACAGAAACAGGGTTTTGGTTTGTCCCATGAAGTCTGCACCAGTGATGCTAACACTGTCTGACTCCAAACATGTTGTTCTGCCTGTGGATGATGATTCTGATCTCAACGTTGTGGCCTCCTTTGACAGACGAGGGGAATATATTTATACAGGCAATGCCAAGGGGAAGGTGAGACTTACACTGAGCAGGTGACACTAGATGGAATAGTTTATATTACTACTTTTTTTTTTTTTTTTAAGATGATTGACATTTTTGGGTTACATTCTTTGTTTTAATGTACAAGTAAGACTTCCTGAATAAATGATATTGTGTAGGTAGGATCTTTCTGAATAAAGCATCTTGTTTTATCTTTCAAGAACTGTAGCTTATAATTGTCTGTGTGAGTTAGGTCTTTCTGTTGCTGCTATGTTTGATCGTACTTGTTGTACAGTGTACATAAGCATACATGCGGTAAAGTACTTTGAAAGGACAGTTTTGTCAGGGATTCAGAACAATATGTATCTGCTAATTTAAGCCATGATCTGTCAAAAAGTGGTCCTACATATTTCACTGGCAGTCGTAAGATGGCAAAACTGCTTGTACGAGTTTCTAGAAGCAGAAACTACAGTTGCAGAATCCCAACTATTCTGCTTTAGGTTGCTCAGGCTGCTGTTGGCACAGTTAGTAGCTGATGTGAAAGGTACCAAAAGGGGAATGAACCATAATGAAGATACTGATTGCCTTCTCTTTCCTTTATCTGCAGATCTTGGTCTTAAAAACAGATACTCAGGATCTTGTTGCTTCCTTCAGAGTGACAACTGGAACCAGCAACACCACAGCTATTAAATCAATTGAATTTGCTCGGAAAGGAAGGTGAGTTACCTCATCTGTCAAGTGGTGTCTAAAGACAAATTGAAAGCTATAGACTGGATTGATAAAGTATAGAAAGCTTAAAAAACCCTCTCAATTCTTTAACAGAACATATTCTGATTTTTATTAATTTCGTAGACTTTTAATGCAATGAATGTTCTGTGCCCTTCCTTCTACAGCTGCTTTTTAATAAACACAGCTGACCGGATAATCAGAGTGTATGATGGGCGTGAAATTCTAACCTGTGGACGGGATGGGGAGCCTGAACCAATGCAGAAGCTACAGGATTTAGTTAATAGGTAAGAGGTGGCAAAATGATTGGTCAGTCTGACTTGAAAAGGTCAGATTTGTGCGCTCTGCCCTATTGGGAGTTTTTGGATGAAGACCGGTTCAGTATCTCCTTCAGCGTAGTGGAAGAATGTTTTCATTTGAAACCTGTGTCACAATTTAATTTAAAGTTCAAATACTACTTGGGGATGGAGTCTATAAAATATCAGTCTGAGGAACAATTCTGCTCTGCAGTCCTCCATTCTCTGTGTAGTGAAGTTATTTAACTAGTTGCTTTGAACTATGAATTTCTTTGCATACAGAACACCGTGGAAGAAGTGCTGTTTCTCTGGGGATGGTGAATACATAGTGGCAGGTTCAGCACGACAGCATGCCCTGTACATTTGGGAAAAAAGTATTGGAAACCTAGTGAAAATCCTCCATGGGACCAGAGGAGAGCTGCTTTTGGATGTAGCAGTAAGAACATTGACCACTATTATTGTGTTTCTTGTTATTTTAAAAGCTAAGTTTTCCTAATTCCATTTACAAATTAAGCTCCTCCCCTTTTTCTCTTTCAAATAAACCTAGTGGCATCCTGTCCGACCGATCATAGCATCTATTTCCAGTGGTGTTGTGTCTATATGGGCTCAGAATCAAGTGGTAAGTGTTTTAGATCTCTTCCTTAAGAGGCTTACCCAGTGGTCTCCATCCAAGTAGACTGAATTATGGCATATTGAAATCCTTTAGGATTATTCTTATTAAATACCAATTCCTCAAGTTCTTTAGGTTCACCTGCCTGACTTTGAAATATGTTTGTCATCCTGTTGAATGTGTGGAGGGTACTCGGACCTCAGTTGCTGAACCTAGTCAAGCTTTGCAGAAAGCTTTTAATATCATCATAGGAATATTTTGTGTGTGAATGGTGTCCTTCTGAATGTGCCGTTTAAATACAGGAAATCGGAGTGAATGAGACAAAGATCAAGTGGTTAAAGATTAACATAGAGCTTTGATTTTAGGGATAATGAGAACATACACTGTAGTATTTAAGGAGTATTACAATGTCATATTTGCATTAGGAACTAACTTGTGCACTCCCTAATTTGCTATGTGACTCTGGACCTGAAAGGGGCTTGATTTTTTGTGAGCTTGCATGTGGCTTGAAAGTTTTAGATACAGAATGAGATTGTGATTACATGGGGTCCTCACTGTGGCTGCTGTTCCTTTGCATAAGGTAAAATTACTCTTGAATTTGTGGTTTAGGAAAACTGGAGTGCCTTTGCACCTGACTTCAAAGAGCTGGATGAAAATGTAGAGTATGAAGAGAGGGAATCAGAGTTTGACATTGAAGATGAAGATAAGAGTGAACCAGAACAGACAGGTAAAGCATAAACTGTGTCACAAAGGTGTGGCTAACTAGAAATTCTGCTTTTATCAAGTAATTATAGTCCAAATACGTGGCTATACTAAAAATTAAAACTAATGGTTGGGGTAATATATAAGGTTGGTAAATTGCAAACCAGCAGTGGATAAATGAAGATATAGGAAATACTGAAATTAATATGATTTTTACCAATTGACATCCAACAATTATTTAAAAATGACTCCCCTTTCTAATATACATTTAGTAAACAGACATAATGTTGCTGAGTAGGCTTGCTCTCAAGGGAAATAATGCTGAATTTGAATCAGTAGCAGCACATCTTGGCCGCTTGGTGGTGCCAAAAAATTATGCACTGTGAAAGGCTATAGCTAAACCAAAGAAAGAAGGATTGTTTCCAGCATACCATAGACCACTCTCTCTTTTCCCTACTGTCTTTAATTCTCTGTTTCCCTGGTTCTCAGGTGCTGATGCTGCAGAAGATGAAGAAGTGGATGTAACTAGTGTGGATCCCATTGCTGCCTTCTGTAGCAGGTGAAAGAATGTGTTTTGTTTAAGAAAGGAATATGAAATGTATCAAGATTCTGTTACTAATACAAAATCCAAGTACAAGGTTGTTACAATGTATGTTCTTCAGGTAGTGAAGTGAAGGAATTACTTGTATAAAAAGTCATTTGTGGAGGCTAAAGTGTATCTCTGTGTCCAAAGATCACTATGTTTCACTGCCTTAGCTGCTGCATAAACGAGGTGTATGTTTCAGTTTTTAGTCTGGGGGAAGAGGATAAGAGAAGAGCCTACAATAACAGACCCGCCCCTTTGTTCTTCCTTTCTTATTCTCTGTGTATCTCTGAGAAACTTCCAGCAGTGCTTTCATTTTCTCTCTCTGTCCCAGAGTCCCCTGTTAGTCACCATCAGTCTTGCACAGGATAACATTTGGCAGTCTGACCATGACACTCCTGTGACATCTGGCATGTTGTACCTCTACGCGTTACAAATTCTTATCTTCACAGCATTTTTACTTTCCTTCTTAGTCCCTTTGGTTATAGGGTCAATATTTATACAGGGTTCTCAGGCTGCAGAATGCTCTGGTTGGTTATGTAGCGTGGGTGTGACAGTGGCCTGCAGAGACAGGTCTTGGTTTATAGATATGAAAAAAGAAAATACTAAAGGCCCTAGTTTAAATGAAAGCATTTTTTTTTTCTCTGTAGTGATGAAGAACTGGAGGACTCAAAGGCTTTGCTTTACTTGCCCATTGCTCCTGAAGTGGAAGATCCAGAAGAAAACCCCTATGGTCCTCCACCTGATGCTGTTCAGAGTTCTTTAACTGATGAGGGAATGGGTTCTGAGAAGAAAAGGCAGTCCTCCTCTGATGGACCTCAGGCACCAAAGAAGAAGCCCAAAACCACCAACATTGAACTACAAGGAGTACCTAATGATGGTGAGTAGAAGCTGCCATTGTGTTAATGCCTGTTCTGCTCCTGGGATGATTTTTAGCTTTGCCTAGTCTGAAGGCCAGGAGTTCAGAAGATCACTCCTTAATTTTCTTCTTCCTATGAGGGTATTTCTTACAGTAGTTACCAGTGGTCTCCAGCTCTTTGCAGGTTTTGTTTGTTTGTTTTGTTTTGTTTTTTACACTTTGCAAGCTAGGAATGAATAAAGGCATCCTGAAACTGTAATTTGTAGTGTTGTTTGTCTTTAATTTGGCAGCCTTTTTTTTTTTTAAATTTAAATAGAAAAAACTTGTTCAATACATCACTTCTGCTGTCCCTGGAATATGAAAATAATACTATTTCCACTGATACAATTGTAGAATTGTAGAATAGATTCTAATATATTGTATACATTATTAGCAGTTTAAGACCAGTTCTATTAGAGTTTCACAAATATAAGTAAATGTAGCAAAAGAAATCCCTTCTGATCTGTGCCACTGGGTTTTGTCTGGAAGTTGGTGAAGACAACAAAATCTGATGTCTCTCATGTAAGAAGCCCTTTCTGCAGTCTGCATTAATTTTTGTCTTTTGGGGATTTGGATGTTTACTCCGGGGTTGGCTGGGCCATCTCTGACATAGCCTCTTCTGTCTTGTTCCCATGTCATGGACTTGGTGCCGGACAAATGATTGGGGAATTTTTGTCTAATTTCTAGAAACCAAACCGGCAGCTTCTGTGCAATGGTGTTTGTTTTTACAAATACCATCCTGTGACTTGAAATGATTTAAGTATAAAAGTGGGATGATAACTAAATTAAAAATAGCCATTCTGTTGGATGTTTCAAGGACCGTAACTGCCGGTATAAGTATCCTAAGGGATAGCTCACTTTGGTAACATTGTCTCTCCACAGAAGTCCATCCGCTGCTGGGTGTGAAGGGAGATGGTAAATCCAAGAAGAAGCAAGCAGGCAGGCCTAAAGGATCAAAAGGTAAAGACAAAGATTCTCCATTTAAACCGAAACTCTACAAAGGGGACAGAGGTGCTTTACCTCTGGAAGGAGCAGCGAAGGGTAAAGTGCAGGCGGAGCTGGGACAGCCTTTGGCAGGTAAGGACCCACTGTGAGCGTCGTTGGCTTGCTTGGTGGCCTTGCTTTGTACAGACCCTGACTTAATATAGTCATAGCATTTTATCTTCCCAAATGGCACTTGCTCACTAAATGTTTAGCTGCTGTCAAGGATAGGCAAAATTTTACTTTTTTTTTTTTCTTTTTAAGTGGAAGTGCTTTTAATATTTTTCATAAAAGTGATATTCATGCATGTGTTGTTGCATGTAGGGTTCATGTACAAGTAGGGTTTTTAATAGAGATTGAGCATTACTTCAAAAGCAAAAAATTTTTTGATGATTTTAATCTTTTTGATAATTTCTGTCAACTCAAGTTCTTAATAGTGTACAGTTTTTCTGGGTGGAGTTTGACAAGAAAAATGAAAATAATGAAGGATTCTGAAGCTAAAAATGACATTTGATGCCGTCATTAATACTAGGTAGTATGATAAAGAGCAGAAAAGTTCTATAAGCAGAACTAGGAAATGGAGGAGGCCTTTGTGATTTTGGGGAGTAGAAATACTGCCCATTGACTTGGAGCTTTTATTTTTCCTGTTCTCTGGGTCTCTTTTGAATGAGCTAATCAAGGTTCTCTCTTTCCCTCAATGAATTGGAGTATTGTCTGTTTTAAAGGGTTCCTGCCAAAGTACATACCTGCAACTTTCCACTAGGCAAAGCCTAGTGTCTTTTAAAGGACTGTGAAGAATATTGAGCGCCTCTAATGGTCCGTTTGTTTAAACGGATCCAGAGATAAAATTCAGGATCTGAATTTTCTTTTCTAGCTATGCAGCAGTGTCAGTTAAACTCTAGAGAGTGCAGCCCTGTAAATGAGGTTAGGTTTTGGTGGTTCTTTCTACATTTTTCTGGTCGTGTTTTGTTGGTCGTACTATTTCAAGACTATTTAAGTCACCTCTGTTGGGATCCCAAATTAAAATTTCAAAGGAAGATTGGCTGTCAGCTGACAACAAGTGTTTCCCATGTCTCTCATTTGCTACTGAGCTTGTTATTTGGAAAAAAGTTCATTCAAGTGTGGTAAAGGAAATACGTTTGGATAAAACAATGTGGACTCCATTTTTTTTAGGTTGTAGAAGAGAACTCAGGATTAATATATAAACAGTTTCAAAGGCATGATGTAATTAATTTATCAAATTTTGCATTTCCTTGAACTCAGCAGCTGCTGCTGTGGATTTTAGGCTGTACAGAATTGATTTCCCCGCCCTCCCCCTCTTCCTTCCCTTGCTGCTGGTCCTATATTACCCACCTTGCTCCTTGTCCTTCCTGCTCTGCTCCTGTTATGTTGCTTGTACTTGTATTGATAATTTGCATAAGAAGGGGATGTGATAAAAGAAACCTGTCTATACAGGACAAAATGTGGTTGTTGTTTTCTGGGCTTCCATTTAATCCTTTGACATATTGCACCTTGCAGAATCCAGAAATTAAACAGATACTAGCCAAAAACATCTTCAAACCTTGTTCCAAGCCCAGGAGGTGTTGATTACTTCTAGTGTCAGATATGCCAGACAGGGTAATTCTCTTTTGATTTCTCAAATAATTATGGACCATCCAGTATGTTTTAAAGTAACAGTATAGTAGTAACAAATGTCTGGATCCTAAAGATGCTCAGATGTTTTTGCTGGCTTCTGTTATGCATCCTGACTGCCCTGTTGTGTCATGTTGGATGAACAGGACTGGTTTGAAGACCACATGAACATAACTGTTAGTTTCGTCAGCAGGCCTGTTAATTGCTTTCTTTTATCACTTACAGTGTGGCTTCCAAAAAGAAATTTCGGTGATTATTTGCTTTTAAGAAAAACTGCACTTTTCAACTTTTGTGTTTAGGCAGCAGTGTAAGCAGTCTGTTTTCACATCAGTGTTTTTAATAGCAAGTATTTTTGTTCGTTTTTTTTCACTATGTGTAATTTTATTATCAACTTGTTTCACTAATTTGCTTGATCTTTCTTTATAGATAGATCTCTGTAATTTCTTCTTGAAGCTTGTAATCACTATTGTATCAGTCTCTTCTATAGAGCTGTGGGAAGAATATTAATCTCATTTCCTCTGGCATACTTCAAATGAAGCAGTATTCAAGACAGACTCTTTTCTTGTTTTTTTTGCACATCCTTGTAAAGTGCTATTTGGGAGGTTTTTGTGTGTGTTTTTGTTTGTAATGATCCCATGCATTTATAGTGATGTAGTCCAACTTGCTGTTGGACTATGGAATTTGACGACTATGGAATTTCACTTGTTAACTGCTGCTGAGCTTGGGATGTGCATATCTGTGCCAGTGGAATTGGTTTCATTTTTTGGACAGTGTAAAATGGAAATTCGTTTTTTTTTTGTGTGAACAAATGGTTTGGGTTTAAACCCAAGTTCCCGGTTTACTTTACCTATCTATTGGAGAGGGCAGAGCTCGCTCTCTCTCTCTCTTTTTTTTTTTTTTTAAAAATCTTTGCCTGTAACCACTTAAGGGTATTTTTCCATAACAGTGTTCTGTAGCTTGATTGAGCTATAGACAGATAATCAATATTGTTATGCTGCACTTCTGTCTCTCAGTAGGATCCATTAGTGTGCTCCTTTCTACAGTACTGTTGACTTCAGAGGACCTAATGAGTCCTAATAGCTCAGAGTTCCTCAGCTACCTTTTCTGTGCCTGTGCCCTCAAATACAAATGCAGATATACTAGAGATCTAAATTTGTCTTAGATAGTATCTTGTTGATTATGTCTTGGTCTGAAAAGAATGGCTTTATCTGGAAAATCTCATTCTCTTTCATTTTTTTCTGGAAGTGCTACCACATTTGGTAGTCTCTGGTTTCTGGTGACATCTGTTTATGAGTTTGATTTATTTTTTCACCTGTCTTTGATCTCTTTAGCAGGTGGTGCAATCTCAGAATTGTTATGAAGACACTCTTCTTTATCTTCCTGTATTCTTTCCTATATTGGCACCATAATGTGGAAAATAGATGGAAGTGCTCAGTCAGAATGGACTGATTTTAATACAGCAGCCTGATTGTTCATGGATTCAGGGAGTGACTTTTATAAGAAATGAATTATAGAAGAGGAAACGGCCTTCATTTCTTCTTAACTGCCTCTTCATCGAACAGTGTAAGATGCTGACTTCTCAGGTCATGCGATTTGCAAAGAGACTGATTGGACTGCCTTCATGTTGACAAGTATAACTCTTTTTAAGTGAGCTGGTACCCAACGCTCTGCCACTCCAGAGCTTCTCAACCATTGTCTTTTAAGTATTTTTTGTTCCTGGATGGAAGAATACCCAAAGCGTGTGTTTTTATTCCTGATGCTGTACGATTGTGTATCCTCCAAACTTCCCTTTCTTTGCTGTTAATTTTCATTTCAGTGAGTTGTAATTCTGCTCCTTCTGTAGCAGCTGCGTTACCTTATCAGCCTTTCTGTTGGCTCAGTGTGGTGTCTTCTGTGCTGACATGCCTAGTGAAATGCTGCTGCTGATTATGTGCCGGGTTTGATTTCATCTCAAGTGGATAGAGATCTAATGTGAAGAATCAGGACACCCTCTGAAGTCTGCAAAGAATGAATCTTCATATTGTGAATATTTTAGACATGAAGGATGACTCTGCTTGTGGGAAAATGAACAAGAGAAAGTAGTTCTAGATAAAAGACTCAAAGTTTATATAGACTGTCTTCTAGACAGTAATAAGAAAGGCTGTGCTGGCACTTTCTTTCTGTCCTTGCAGGTGTTTTTATTCTGTCTCTTTCCTGTTATGTGCCCTACTAGAAAGAACTGGTTTCCTCCTCAGCTGATGTATGCTGGCGGTTAGAGAAGAAACAGAGCCAATATTTCTCCTAGTTCAAACAGTAGTTTTCCAGTTTTCTGTCCAAGACTTAAAAAAGATGACGAGAATAACAACCTGAGTGTAAAACAACATACAGATCTTGAGTTTTTAAAATGCCTTTTTTTTTTTTTTTACACTTGTGGATCAAGAATAGAAGAAAGATGACCGCTAACAGCTTATTCCCGACGATGCTTTGATCTTTTGTTCCTCAATGATCTGTGTAATGTTTTCCTTCTGGAAATGGAAAGAGACAATTTCTCCATCCCGTACCTACAGACACACACTTCTGTACTAGACCAACAGCCTATTAAAAGAAGGTTTCTATTCTTAATGCCCCTTGATTTGTAGAGGTTTTTGTAGTTCCTATGCAATTACCTTCAATTTTTCCCCAGACATAATTATATAGATTATCACTATGTATTTAATTTTTCAAAATATCCTGCAGCAGATATTAAAAGCCAAGAAGAAGAGTCATAAAGATATTTATTAATTTGCAGTTGTACATATGCAGTAGTTGCATGAGATTTAAACATGGAAAAAGGGGAGACATTTTAAATCAGAACTTTTTTTTTTTTAAAAAGGTATTTTCATTTATGGCTTTGGTACAGTGGCCTGCTTCATTTGATGAAATTAATTCCTATGATGTACAGTATTAGTCTTCCTTGTTCTTTTTGCTTCTAGGACAACTCACATCTTTATGGAACACTGTTACGTTAAATCCATCCATTTGTGGTGTGTCTGAGCCCAATTCAAGCTTTAAAGATGCACAGGCWATGGTTCTCGAGATTCTTTTACAGTGTACAATTTGCCACAGGCTCCAGCTTTCACATCTGTTAAAACTTCTCTGTACAGTGTATATGTCCTTGGTTTATTTCCTTTCATCTTTTATTTTATTTTTTGATATCTGTAGTTTTGTACAATATTTGTCAGATGCTGGCTTGTTGGTAGCATATAGCAGTGATGTTAGTTTTTGTGTTTGTAAATAAAGAGGTATGTTTTATTTCCTAAGTTGGTGGGTAAGTCTTGGCTTTTCCATACTCAGTGATTGTTTATATTGTGACAATGCCTAGGAATCCTACGGTACAGCCGCAGTGCAAACGCAAAGGCAGTGTGCTTTCACTACAGCTGGGGTGTTTTTTATAGCGCGGCATTTGCTTGATGACATTCTTCGATAGACAGGAGTAAATCTCTAGTCTAATAAGAGTCCTGTATACCTGAGTGCAACCCGGAAACTCTGAGACAAGACATGCTGAAAGGGAAGCTGAACACAAAGTATGCTGGGTGTAGTGTGCATTACTGTTGACTGTGGAGATTGAATGTGGAAAATAAATATGCTAGATCTTCAGAAGTCCTCATTTTAATAACTTAGGGAGTGTTAGGAAGAGAAGTGTAGATATTTATTAACAGTACTTTTGAAGAAAATGGCAATCCTTTGCACTGTCTGTAATTCAGTTGCTGGTAAGGAGACGCTGTGATTATTGAACCGTTCTGACCATAGTTCAATTACTCCATCAAAAACAAGTCTTTTTTTTTTCCTTTTTTTTATAAAGAACTTTTAGTAGTGCACTATTCTTTTGGGACACTTGAGTATTAGTAAATTATATTAGGAAATTTCCTCCTTGTTCATTCTACAGCAAAGGCAGCATACAAGCATACATAACTGTTTTACAAATACATCAACGGGAACCTAAAGCTTGCGGCTCTGAGGATGGCTCTGCGGAGTCAGTCGCCGTGCTTGGTGCAGAGCACAGGGCTGAAGCTCGCGGCCCCTGTACATGGCGTCGCGAGGTCTGCGCCGTTGAATCCCTTCTGCGGCAGAAAGTCTGACTGTGGGTGTGAGGAGCCTAATAACGCGCCTTTACGCTGATATCCTCATCTCAGAGGACCTAGTTTGGGGAGTTTTGGGTGTTCTTTTTTTCTCCAGCGGTCCCATAAGAAGGTTTTGTGGCCGCGTTCTGGTCTGTGACATCAGCGCCGCGTCCCTGGGGAACGCGGGCTCACGGAGACGCGAGGGACTTCCCTGAGCCCTGCGTAGATATGGAAATCATCAGTGATAACGTATTCTTCAGTTTGCCTTTGATCTTTAGACAGTCTGATGGCGCTGAAGTCAAAATCTTGTTTTCGTGATCTTGGTAATTTCGGGAGTACTTTTGATTTGGGGATATGCGTACATAGGACAGAACTGTACAGGTAATGTGTAAGTAGTTATGATTTCCTTGTTGACAGTGTTATATTAAAGGTTCCAGTAATGGTTACTCATCTCATTTTTAGTTTGGTGGGAAAATTAAACTGGAACATTACTTCTTTACAGCAGGAAATCTTCTAAAATAATATGTGAAATCTTATAGAGAAGAAGGGAGGACTTTATCTTTTTTTAAATTGCCAAATAGATAGATCTCAATTGCTGGAATATAATGGATTAAAACATGCTGTTACCCTACTATAGGAACTGGAATTCATGGTTTACATGCTGACTGACATAGTAATATGTTGCATTTTCTTTAGCAGTGTTCTACTTCCAGCCTATCGTGTTGGAGGATTTTTCCTAATGGAAGCATTAGGTCATGAAGACGATACTGGTGGAATTTCAGAAAAATTTAGTTTGAATGTTTACAAAGAATGACCTGTGTTTATTTGACTGCTGAATTTGTATGGCTTTAGAAGGTAGGCTATCTAATTGACAACCCTGATATGAAGACCTTGGAAAACAGCCTCGTCCTTGGGATATTAGCCTGTGCTTTCTATCTGCCTTTGGTAGTTTCCTATAAAAAAGTTACTATCCCAGCAGAGCTGAAGTCAGTTGCAGCTAAAGTCTCAGTCAACACCACATCCTGCAGTGTCACCTGTGGGCTGGGCTTCAAAGTGGAGGAGATGTGCGAGATCACTCCCGCCGGAGAGAGGAGGAATTGCACCTTGCGCAGGTCGGACTGCTTGACCAGCTGGATTTGTGGCTTACTCCACTTCACAGTCCCTGTGGGCAAACCGTTTGAGATCAGCTGCCTGAGCTCCGATGCGACCGGCATTGATAGCCAAGCCTATATTTATACATGGAGGCTTGCCCAAGGCCTTATCACTACAAATGATGTGCTGTTCAAACCTTTCAAAAACCCCGATTCTGTCATCAAACTTTCCCCCACCAGGGAGTCTGATGCAGGGACTTACCGATGTGATGTGCAGATGACGAAGACGTTCAAAGTCATCAAGAGGATCTACTTTGGGATCAGAGTGATCCAAAATGACTTAGTGGATCTGGACTTTCAAAAGTCCTTGACTTTGGAGCAGAGAATAGCAGAAAATGAAGAGGAAGGAAACAAACAAAACATCACCCACGTAGAAATGCGACAGCAGCAGAGCTTTTGGCAGAGTAAATTATTGGATGAGCCCTTGATAGGAGTTGGAAGTGGGGTGATAGGAGGTGTCTTGGTGAGCATAGCTCTCTACTTTTTGCGGAAGATTTGGAGAAGCAATGCTGCAGAGAAATGAATTGAGTTTTAATGCAATTTCTTGGCCCTGTCTTGCTTATTGTAACGTATATAACAGTATTAGTATCGATGCAGTATTTCATGGTGATGTTGGTAAAAAAAAAAAAATTTCTGGCTGACATACTTAAACTTCACAAGTCTGGTAACAGATGAAATAATTGGTGAGTTAGCACTGGACTGTAGAGCCAGAGCTTGAGTCTTAATGGTGTAGTGCAGACAACGCCTCCAGAGAGGGTAAGGCAGCCAACCTCTACACTGTGTAAAAGGAGGGTTAATGTGTTGTTACTCCTGCAGTGATCCAGACAGGAGTTGGAGGGCACTGACAGCCACAGAAAATTGCCCACAAATTTCTTCTGCCTTGTCTAGACCTCTGTGGTGACGTGAGTTGACGCAGATCACTCGTTTTAGTAGGTCGTGTTTCTCCAGCAAGACGTGCAGAGAAGTGAGGGGCCTAGAAACCAGGTTGCCTGCCTGCCTGGTGTCTTGTCTATCAGATCCAAGTGGTCCAGTCTCAGTAGTTGGGAGTGTGGGGACTATGGGTGTACCACCACTGCCTGCTTTCTCTACAGATGTTTAAATTTCTCTACTGGAGCCTGGATAGCTGTAAGGTATCATTAAGCGATAGCTTGGAGCTACCTGTTTTCTGTGTAGTTTAGAATAGTGAAGCAGGATGCATAGCACAAACAAATCTTCAATTCAAGCACCACTGCTTGGGAATATGACTGGGTGCTTTTATGGTGACTCAGAACTGAGCTGTTTCCTAAAATCTTAAAGGGTAAGGAAGGGGAAGAGTTCATTTAGTCTGTGGATTTTTCATTTCTTCAAATGATAATAAGTATAAAACATACAGCAACTCAGTAGGGAGTGCTGCTGTCCTTTGTAGCCGAATTCACAGAGGGACCTATTAGGTGTCTTCTCTCTCTAGTTTCTGTCTCTATTTTACAGTAAACAACTATATTTACTAAGTCTCTTCCTTGTTTTTTCTTTTTCTTTTCTTTTTTTTCCAATGAAATGAAGTACAAGAATGCATAGCACATCCAGTGCTGGGGAAAATAATGATATAGCTCTAATATTTATGATTGAAGCATACTACGCAAACTGGTTTTTTTTTTCCCCAAAAACAAAAATAACGCTTTAATGTAGAAAGAGATAGATATACAAGTAAATACCTTATCTGCAGAGCACCTTATATAAAAAACAGATTGAAATGTAGTGAGCCAAATCTTCATGTACAGTTAAGTACGTAATAAGCATTTTAGGACAATTATCTGTGGACCCTGTGGTTCTCTAACTACGTTTAAGTGGAGAAACAAGCCTAGTATCAGGCCCGAATTCCCTATTTGTAGTTCTACTGAGTCCCCTATTTCTGCAGGGAAACTTTAATGGGCCCAAATAAGTGGCAGAAGTTTGTAAACTTGAAGGGGACCATTCTGCACTGCCAGAAGAAGGTGCCTCTTCTGTGTATGTTTTCTGATAGTCCGATTATGTTTACGTAGAACTGAAGGTGCCCTGAGTAGCGTGGGTGGGAGCCTTTGGAAAGATGCACTCTTCCTTCCCGAGCCCTCTAGCCCCTCTGGGAGCAGACCGGTGGGTTGCTACACTGTYGTGACGGACAACAAGGGACTGTATGTTGTTCTTCCATTCAGTGACCTGGTCCCATGGGTCAGAAGCTCCTGGATGGTGATCCAGTTGTCCAAGATTTTTTTGCTTCTGTTCTTCATCAGCTTCTTCTGGCTCAGCTCAACAATACTGAAGTTTCTTCTACATTCAGTGCTGGCTTTCTCTTCACTCAGCTGTTCCCTCTGGCTCTGCATCTTAAATTCTTTTCTCTGTTTCTGTTCTTTGGCTAGGAGCATATGCTGCTTTCTTTGAGCCCTATTCCAGTATCTCCCAATCTTTAACTCGCTAAGGGCATCCTCATCTGTGGTCATCCCATTGCGTTCTTCTGTGATTTGCAAGGCCCTGTCTTTTAGTAGCCAGTTCTTGTGTTGCTTCTTCAAGGACTGCTTGCTCCTTCCACAGGGCAGCCTCCATCTGTTCCCGTTATCTCCTACTTTACCCTCTGGGCTTTCATAGCATTGCTTCGGTTTTGCTGACACTCTAGCCTGGTCACTTAGGCACTCTACAGCAGCCTTTTCCTGCAGCAAGCTCATGTAGCTCCTGTAGTGACGTGCGTGATAAGGAATTGTAACCTGCTCTGGGTCAGCAGTGATGTGTGTTGGTGAGCAGGAAGCTGGTTCTGATTCACTGCCCTGTTTTATTGGTTTGTTGTTCTCATTTGCTTTACTCCTGTCCCCACTTGCTGCACTCTCCGGACAGAGTTCACTTTTGTGCTGCAGCCCTTTCTCTTTGGCGGTGCTATTTTCACCAACCAGAAGGCACTTGGGGAGCTGCTGGTCCTTCTGTCTGCATTGCTTGCAGCCCTCCTGGCCTGCTGGCCTGGGAGGCGTTTGGTGTGCCCTGTTAATGTATCTATACTGGCTGCATCTGCCTTCCAAGAGATCTTGAAATCTCCTGTTTTCCTCTGCACTTATGCCACAGAAACTGGAATCGCTTAACTCATCGTAGGTGAGGAAGTCATCTGTAGGTAGTTGACCCCTTGCAGATGTTATGCCAGCACAGAGATCCATGCTGGGACCTTTCTGGCAATGGGTTTGTTCTGCTTCCACATCAGGCCCTGAATTCTCGTCTGGCTGAGTGCTAATATCAGTAAAGCCAAGTCCGCTGTCCCACTCGGGATGGAGCAGAAATGCCTGTTTTTCTTCTTTGCCTTCACTGCTTCCACTTTCTGCCTGAAAACAAACATCCACAAGCTGTTAGTTGGGCTATACCCCTCTGGCTAAGCATGAATCATCTCTCTAAGCATCCTCCAAGCATATGCAATGGCAGGATTTCTCTCTTGCCTTCAGCTGTTGCCACACTGCTGTGAGCACACTGAGGCATGGGCTCACCAAGCTCCCAGAGACTGTGGAGAGAGCTGCAGGGATGGAACAGCAGCTGCTGGAGCTTAGCTCGTCTTGATGAATGAGGGCTAATGCCTGAAAGAGAGAAATATAATGAGAGCAGGGAACACTAAATCCAGGTGTAGCAGACCTAAATTAATGCAAGGCTGAGGTGACTGAAAACGATTTTCAGCAGGTATGGAGGCAAAAACAGATGGAATACCTTGTAGTTCAACTTTTCGTCTTTTGCTGTGGCGCAGGGAGCGTGAAGCGGGTAATTAGAGTCATTATCACTGTTGCAATCCTGCGGCAGCAAGTAATCAAAGAAAGACCTGCGGAGAAACCAAACAGAAACAGAGGTTCATTCTGCCGCAGCCCTGAGAGAGGGGCTGGATCTGCTCTTTCGCATGCTGAGGATCATATTCTTTTACTGTATGAATGACCAAACCAGAGAACCAGTAGCTAGGCAAGAGCTAAATCTGGCTGGCTTAAGGTTAGTGGATGCAGCAGATTAGAAGTCCAGCTTGGAGAGATGTTGGCTGATCCTGTAGTTTACATGCTGGGCTCAAACCTGTCCAGCGTTAGCCCTTCAGTAAGCGTGTACTGCGTGTAAAACCAGCACGGTATTAGAAAGTGTAACAGGATCCATTCAAGATGGTAAACATCTGGAAAATCAACACAGGAGGCATTGCTTTTCCTTCTGTTCACTGTTTTCTTTAACCTCAGGTGGGGATGCAGCTAGTCTTGTAGCAAAGTTAGTACA
This sequence comes from Apteryx rowi, assembly GCF_003343035.1. Classification (NCBI taxonomy): domain Eukaryota; kingdom Metazoa; phylum Chordata; class Aves; order Apterygiformes; family Apterygidae; genus Apteryx; species Apteryx rowi. The sequence goes on from NW_020450705.1 coordinate 3,207,667, forward strand.
GTGGAAAGCTCAAGAGAAATAGAAGCAGCTGTCCTGAAACATTCACAAACCTGCCAGAATATAAATTTCTAATCTGTACTTCATCTGTATTATAGTGTAGCTCAGGTGAGTCTCAGTATAGCCACTCTGTTTTAAATGTAATTGCTACTTTTTAGGAGACATTTCTTTATCTCAAGCAATGTGTTGTACCTACCCRTCTAGGCAGAGATTAAAATCCGTGGGGGTGCAATTCTCCTCCTTGTGGTATTGCTCATCCTCCCCTCTGGAGTCAGTCTGGGTTGCAGCATCGGATGTCTGGGGAGGCTTGTGGGCCGACTTCTGTCCGTGCACCTCCAGTGTGATCTGCTCCCCTGTGCTTTGGAGAATTTCTAAAACCTCCTGTAAGCTGGCATAGGAGACATCTTTTCCGTTGACCTGGTTAAAAGAGAAGTGTGTTACAAAATAGTCCATTCATGCCTACTAATCTCATTTCTTCTCTTCTCTTTTTTTCAATGCAGAATTCCCTCTCCCTACCAAAGAGCTCCCCTGTCCCCAAAGCTGCTGACTCTACTACAGAATAACTGTGAGAATTAACTGCTGGGAGGCTCAGAAATCTCTCCCTAATTTAAGAGAGAGATTGATGTAGGTAGGGCTTTTATTAGCTTCCTCATTCTGCTGCAGAGGTGAGAGATGAGATCATATCTGTATTTCCAATGTGCTTATAAGATTTCTATGAAAAAATCATTACAGTAAACTACATGTATTTTGCACTGGTTTACTGTTAAGTAGCCCTTTTGATACCCGCTTTAGGTTAACTGGCTTCTTTTATTTTAAAACCTATTCCTAATCAACTTAAGTAAAAATTTTGCAAGCCTTTTTTAAGCAGGGTGGAACATGTTGATGCAGCCTTTTGCTTGGATTTAACACCACAGTTCGAGTTCGCTCTGCATATAAGTGAGACCTAGATTTTTTTTGTTCCATCTCATCCCTAGAAATTCTTATCACCCCAAGGAATTCTCCTCTTCCCGCAGCCTTTAACAAGCAGCCTGGACTTCGGGCTCCTCAGGGAGCCTGCTATGTGCCAGACTGCATTTATCCAGTCCACATCTCTTCTGTCAAGGAGCTTTTTTGCAGCTGGTGCCTGTAGCATACATCGCAGCATACGCAAAGGGCTTTCACCCTTTTTAACTATACATAGGCAAGAATACAATATTTAATGAAGACTGAAGTAGGCACTGTCCACCCCCCTGATACACAGAGCTCTTTTTGCCTACTGAATGTGAAGAAATGGGCAACTGAACTTTGTAACTTAGAGATACCTGTCACAGGAGAAAGGGAGGTGCTGTCAGCAGCTGTACTTGCTGCCTGCTCTCCTGTCCGTTTTCCTGGGTGGGATGAGACCTCCTCCTGTCATATCTAGGGCAGGATGCAGGATCCCCTCTGTGCTGAAGAACTCCCCCAGCAGCAGGAGCAGACATATGCTTGGTTTGGGAGCTAATGGTTAAAATCAACGAAGAGAAGCTGCCCCATCTGGAAGGGTCTCTGCACTTTGTAATGTAAATGCAGGGCTTGCATCCTGAGGACAGCTGTGTTTTAGAAATGCAGACAGATTACATGAAAGGTCCAGGACAATCCATTTTCTCCCTGCTCAGCTGAGGAGGTCAGAGTGGGAGCCAAAAGGCTTCTTCATCTTTTTGGAGAAAGAATTTCCAGTTCCTTTACAAAGCAATTGTATCCTCCTTTTTTTGCTGGGAGAAGAGAGATGCCTGGAGTGGGAAAGGTTAATATATTTTTTAATGCTTATTTTAAGGTGGAGGGCAGTGTTGTAGAGTATGGTTCCCGCTATCAGAAAGGATAAAACCAGGCCTTTTATTGACCTAGTTCCCATTTGAAATGGCACTTGCCTTGTCTGTGTTTGTGTTTTATAGTAGCCTAAAACATGCTTTCTAACATTTACTTCAGTAGGTCTGTGGGAGAGGAAGGCAGGGAGAAGCAGTCTGAACTGCGGGAAAAGAAAACTTACAAAGGGGAACACGGGAGGTAGGAGCTGCACAGGGCGGTCAGTGAAAGCGGCTGGAGCAAGGATCCCTTGAAACAGCGTTCGCTCTCCATCCCTACGTTTCTTTCTGTCTCTTCCTGTAATTTGTGCGTTTCCTTGGTTGTTGTATTTGTTCACCCCAACGTAAGCAGMTGATTTGGGGAAAAACGTGTCTTTTTTTGCTCTGATTTGGTTGTACAGTGCCTAAATTGTTGCCTCCAGTTGTTGCTGTTTGTCTCCCTCACCTGCAGGAGAAGATCTCAGGGCGACTGTACGCGAACCCTGCTTGCTATAGACTCCCAGCTGGAGATATTTACTGGTACAAACTTCTGCTGCCTGCTGATGGCCCTAAGTATCAGGAAGCCATTAGTATTGTACATACTAAAACCAGACAGATTGCAGGAGAGAGGAAGTCAATTTGCTAATGGCATTATCACTTTGAAAGAAAGAGGTAATAACAGAATGGAGAGGCATAGGCAGCTGTTTAGATTGCTGTTAGCTACTGAAGCTTATCCAAATTGAATAACTAGATTGCCTTAACTGCTGGAATTTGAATAGCAACAAAGAGGAAAACAAACCCCATATGCTTCTTTTGCAACAAGATGTGGCTGTCTGACTTTTCCGTCCTCTGCATATTGAGCTGTTCATTTACTTGTTCCTGCAGTTTCCTGAAGCAGTTCAGTGATCTCCTAAAATATATTGAATAACACAGCTCTCTGCTGCATTCTTGTTCCCCGCTTTCCCCAGCACCCTTCCTTCTTCTCACATGCTGCTTTTCCTCTCCCTTTGGCTCATTTGTTTAGTATCTGGTTTACTGCAGACGTTCCTGAGCCTCACTCAGGATAAAGGAAGTAACTAGAAATGGGATAATTTTCTTCAGTGACCTTTGCTTTTATAAAGCACCTTTCCTAGTCATGTATTTCAAAGCATTTTACAAAATAATAGACAATCTGGTTCTGTGAAAGCAGCAACTGTGCTGGCAAATGCACCAGCAATCAAGTCCTCATTGGTAGTGCTCAGACTGCTTTGGAGGCTGATCGCCAGCCAGACGTTTGCATTTGCATGCCTACCATAGAGATTTTTAGGAGGTAAAGTGTGAAATACACTGTTTATTGCTAAGAAACGCATGTGAACGCCTAACTACTGACTGTGTAATGCACCCCACTTCCCAAGGACGGTGTCAGACCTGCTCCACGCTGCTCTGAGGACACTGTCTTGCCAATGAATGTTTCCTTCCAAGTCCAAAGAGCGATTCGTTTGAAAACAGCAAAATTCGGAGGTCAGTCTCCCCTTTCCTCTCGCCCCTTTTCTCTGCCAGAGGGAGCCCAGCAGGGAGGGCCTGAGGCTGCGTGGATGCAGGGCGCCGGTGCTTGCTAACCAGGCTACCCCCTGCTTGCAGCGAGCCTGATTTAAGCCTAGGGCAAGTCTTGGCACAGATACGTTAAGCAGCTATTCATGTTTTGCCTTTCTTCTACTCTGCATTTTTCCCAGGAAATTGCAGGTTTTTGGCAGTGACTTCTGCCACCAAATACTGCGTAAATATGTGCATTTGTTGTCTATCTCTAGTGGTGCCACTTAGGCCTGCAAATACGTGTGCAAAGCAGCACTGATGCTAAATATTATTTTAGGTCATGTGTCATCTTAGGTCAAGCATAGAAAAACAAATTTGCTATTGTAGCACTAATCCTAAGCAGGAGTGTTTTAATTAACTCTAAATTAGAATGTGCTGAATCAAACGTAGACTGTTATGAGCTTTTTTGTGCTTAGTTCAGATAATCATTGATTTGTTTCCATGACTTAGTTTGATCAGAGCCTTTAGACCAGAGTTATTTAGCAGTAAATAGAATAACTCCTCGCTGTGCTTTGACTGGTTTGAGGTTTCTTCTTTAGCGAGGGTTTTGTCTTTGACTTCAGTGAGGGTCAATAAATCAACACTATTGAACAGCAACTGAGTGCCAATAAGGGCCAAATTCTTTTTAGGCAGTAAACTATGATTGTTCAAGTTTTCAAATATTGCATTCTGAATTCTTTTGAAAATCTGTCTTTCCTGATACGTACAACCCCCCCCCCCAAATGTATAGGACAGAAGTAAATAATAGAAGGGTAAAACAAAAACAACAGTAGCAAAGATTTGTGCAAAGCGTTAAAGGTGCCGTCCCTCCGCTGTTGCTGATGCTGTGAACATTGCTTTGTTTTGCCCTCTGTTGTCCACAGAGGTAACAAGATCAACTGCTTATTTTTTGCGTAGGAGTTTTATGAAAAGCTGAGGTTGTATTGCTTGTCTGAACAATCACTTACACCAGCCAAGTCCATTCTCATCTTTTGGTATGAAATAAGAGGAAAACCCAGGGTATGAAGCACTTTCAAAGTGGGAAGAAACATCTCTTACATACATGACTTTAAAGATTTACTCACAGAGGTAATTTACTTGTACCTTGATTTGGTCCCAGAAGGAGAGAAGAAAGATCATTTTCAAGCTGTCCCTCTTTCCTGAAGCTTTCGTTGTAGGTTTCCCAGGAACGAAGCCGGCTCTGCAGGTATTACAAGCCTCGTTTGAATTCTCTCTGCTGGTCTGTTCCAGCTTCTGAGCTCATTCAAACGAGCATCTGCCCCTTTCTCTGTTCCTTACATTAAAAAAACCCTGCCCTTGTTTATCTTTCTGGGGGAGAGGGGTCTTTCATTAACCCCTGGGACCAATCCCCAGGCCAGTTTGTCTAAGCTTGTTTGCTCTTTGTGGAAACTGCCTGGTTCTGCTTGATACCTTTTCAGTTCCAAGGAAGGTCTGCTTTTATTTTGTCCTTTTACATCTGTCTTGTGAGAGGGGAGCTGGATCAGTGTAAATCCTTTGCTTGCCCTTTTGGTATTTGCAAGTAAAGTGACAGTTGTATGGAAAGCGCTTAGCAAAATCTCTGTGCCAAGTCTAGCCCGGGGACCCGGAGAGCAGCGGGCGTTGTTGTAGGGGCAGCAAACATTGGATTGCACAACGGGAAACCTAGAAACAAGAAATCCTTTAAAATGTCTATGGAGACTTAATGAGGAGGATGTTTTTTCAGGTGGGGCACAGAGCATTAGCCATGGGGCAGATTCCTTTTAATTCTTGAAGTGTTTTGTTTTGATACCAATTTTAAGGGATTTGCTTAAACTGTCTTTTTCTGTGACTCTAAACAAAGGAGCAGTAAACCAATTCAGTCTCCCTCCTTCTCTAAATAAACCCCCAAACAACTTGTATTCATTTGAACCTTATGCTGAAATGTTTCAGGTTTCACAGAAAGCTAGCTAGCTATTTCCTCTTGGTATCTGTGTAGAAAAATACATGTTAGGATGCCGCAGTCTCACAATTAGTACTCACAGTTTCAGCCTTAATAGCTGAAATCTGTGTAGGAAGCCTTTGCTTGAAATACACAGGCAAGCCGAGATAAACCRTCATTAGTTCTTAAATGCAGCTGAGCTCTTGTGTGCTTATAATGTTCGGCTTGTCCTGACCCTCTCCCTCGGAAAAGCCAGGACGGACGCGTGGGTGATGCCTTGCAGCCCGCCTGTGAGGTGCGAATCACGGTTCCTGCGGCGGCGGCGCCCGGGGCTTCCTGGCCTGGCGGCTCCGCGGGGCCGCGTTCGCGCGCCCAGTGCAACCCGCCTGTTTGTCGGGAGCGATGCATTCGTCTGCTTCAATTGCATCGCGTGCGCTGGCATCTAATGATGGTTCTCGGGGAAGCAGAAGTGCCCTGGCAGGGGGTGCGCTGGGGAGTAATTCATCCGCRTCCTGGCCCTTCCCTGCCGGGTCCCGTAATGATGCTTCTGTCGCCTTTGCGAAGCCCCGTCGCAGTGTAAAACCCTGAGCTAATTAACGGCCTCGGTGAGCCGCGGCTGCGCCCGCAGCCCTGCACAAGGAGGGGCAGAGGGGCCGTAGCTGCACAKCTGGGCCTGGTCTCTGGGGGCCCCTTTCCCTTTACCCGGACCGCTTTGCAGCGGGTGCTGGGAGAGCGCCCGGAGCCCGGCGGCGGGGAGTGCTTGTACGGCAACCAGATGCCCTCCCGGGGTCCGAGCGGGTCTCCCTCGCTGCTCCGCGCCAGGAGGATGATGGCAGCGACCTGCCACGGCATCGTCTTTGAAATCCCCAGCTCAGAGCTGGAATTTAACAGTCTGAAGAGTATTTGGGGGGGTTTACGACCTTTTAGCAGAAAGTGACCCTTTTGCTTTTGTTGAGGTGAGGCTTGGAGATGTGATGTGTTACTATAAAACACATTCTTACTTGTGAGCTGTTTTATGGAATTTTAGCCTGTAAATAGAAGTGGCCAAGTACGGTGTTTGTTTTCCAGGCTGCACAYGAGGGAATGYATCTAGGGTGGGCCGCGGGAAGGGSCTTGGATGACATTTGCTATGACCCAGTGCTGCCAAACCCCTTTCCTCATCTGTCCATTTTCCACACTACAGTTGCATCGGGCTTCAGCTTAACTCCAGTGAAGACCCTTAAGGCCTGTACCTCRGACAGTTGCTCTGGTTGGTCTCCTGACATCCTTCTTGAAGGTGGAAGGAAGTTAAATAGCTTTTTTTTTTAAGGCCAGAAGGAATGACTGTGATGAATTAACCCGACATAACACAGGCCAGGTGATTTCAGGCAGTGCTTCTTCCAGTGAAGGGAATGATTTTCTACAACATAAGCAAACCTTYGCAAGCCTGGTAGCTTGTGGCTGATCCAGGGGATAGCTTTCCTGCAAGACTTCCAGTCTTGATATAAAACCTGTGATTGATGATGAAGCTTCTTTGCAAGCCGTTCCAACAATCAATTACTCTTTCTGCTAATAAGCTGCACGAAATTTCCACTCTGAGTTTTCTAGCATTAGTTTCTAGTCATTGGGATACTAGCCAGATAGATCACGCTGTGTTAATGTATCTAACTAGACCCTCAAAACCAGCCATTCCTTGCACCAAGGACAGTCTCGCCTCTTTTTGGTACCTGTCACTGTCATGGGATAGAATTAGGGCTTGGTATATCTTAATCGAATTAACTTTTGCTGCGGRGTTCAGCCTCAGGTGGATGGAGTCTCAGTGGGCTCCTTGTTTGTGTTAACGTGTGCAATTGGCAGTCAGGAGGAAAAATGTAGTCCTGGGCCGGGGGGACTCCTGAGCGAGCAGGTACTAATTGTGTTTAAAGCTGGACAGAAGTACTCCAGACTCCAGTAGTTGTCTAAAGTCTCTGAGGATCTTTATTTATGAACTGCGTGCTACTGTAGCCAATAAATATAATTACAGTAAATACAGTATGTTTACAATGTTTCCTGTTTTTCTTAAAAAAATATTGTACAACAAAATTATTGAGAAGAAAACTGTCCTGTTCCTGTGTAGTGAAGTTTGATTAAAATGTTCACAGCAGAGGGTTTATATGGATGGGGGAAAGCTTTGCAGGTTTAGTGCAGATGGGGTTTAGAGACCCTCCTCCACCCAAGGCATTAGCCGAATGTGACGCCTGCGTTATCCAACCGATTTGTTGGGCAAAGCTGCGAGAGCGTCTCCCCTTCAGGACAGAGCACCTACTCTGCCCTGCTGTAAATCTGAGACGTTCCTGATTTGAACCCATGCAGCTGAGTGCTGAATTTAGCCCAGATGACCTAAAACCAGAAACGTAATGTTCAGTGTGAAAGTTCGGTAGCGTCAGGTGGAAGATTGTCATGTTAAACATGGGTAAGAGTGTATGGCATCTCTAGTCTGAGAATCTCAAAACACTTCACCCTTGCTGCTTACTCCTTACGGCATCCCTCTGAGGTTGGTATTACTGGCAAGCAGTAGGATGGACCCTGGGATAACCGTCCTTAGCGAGGCAGTGCAGTGCTGGGAGCAGAAACTGTGAGTCTCAACTCCAATGCCTGTAACTTAATCCCTAAAGTAAACACTCAGAGCAATTAAATTTAGGGGATTCTTAATGAGGCAGGAAATTGATTTGAAGCTTAGTGCAATAGTGTAAATCCAACAAACTCTGTCAAGATGTTTGAAATTCCCCCCACCCCCACCACCAGCTTTAAGCATCTTTCCTTTTAATTCCTCTGCTGCACTTTAGGAAGCTCTGACCAGCTTCACAATCTGCTTCTTCCACATCCTTTCCTCCTGTTGGTGGCTCTGGCTATATGCCAAGTGTGTACATATAGAGCCATGAGCTTTATATGTGGTTTTATGTAGTCCGGATAAAGTTCAAGTAGCTACAGATGCTGCCTTGGCTGTGCCTTACTCAAGGAACGGGTGCACGTATAAATCTGTGTGTGTCACCGAACCCCCTGATAAATAACATGGAAGAATGGGCTGCCTAAGACAAAGCAGGCTTCGTCTTAATGTAGCTTGCTGTCGACATGCTAAAACTGAGCTGTCTGGTCCAGAGTGGGTTATTTGGCCTGTAACCACCTGACCTGAGCTTGGCCTTTCTCATCTACTGGTGTTGGAAGTGGAAGATCTTTACTGCCCTCCTCCTTCCCCAACATACTCTGTCCTTCACCCACGATATTGCCCCATGCTTACYTGTAGTATTTTATAGCGTGCCCCTATCTTTTCTGCTCTGCAGCTCTTGAGTATCAATGAATCCCCCCACTAATTACCCCAAACCTATGGGGCAGAGGCTGCTTGTTTACTGTATGCTTATTTCGGGGCTTTTTTATGATGATGCTCAGGACACATTTGCATCAGCCGAGCTGTGACTAGCTGGGTTGGGCACCTACCACCAGAGAGCACAGAGAAGAGGGCAGCTTCCCCCGTCCGCAGACTCGTGCGGTGGCTGCTCAGCCTTGCGGCAGTCTGCCCTGCTGTGGGTGCACTGTCTTTGGTGCCTGAGCTAGGTGGTTTAACTCCAATATTCGGCATGAGCTGCAGTCGCACCTTTGACAACAGTGTGAATAAACAGATACTTTCAAACTGCAAAGTACTTGTAAAGACACAAGGACCAGCTTGTGCCTTTTCAGAAAGGGAAACTGAGGCAGAGAATGGTGAAATAGTTGCTTGGAGCTGTAGATGGAGTCAATGTGTGTACCTTTTTGTGTGCATGCATAATGCTTAAAATGTAGCAAAAACTAAGCAGTGTTTTGGTTTAAAATGTGTATTGATGTTGCTACTGAATATCAAACATACCATTTTATCTTTTCAAAGAGGAGGTGCACCTTAAATTCAGATTGAAGCCATTTAACTTTCAAGGGGATCTACTTGTAAGTCACTTAAAGGTTTTAGAAAATGTTGTCCATGTATTTTACATATTAGAATATTTGCAATAGTCCATTTGCAATACAGAGCAGTGCTAACTGGAACATTTGAAATCCAGCTCACGTAATTTCTCACTTCTTATATAAAATGTGCCTGTGATCTAGTTGAACAAAGAAATATATGGAAAATGCATTAACCTTCCCAGGTTACAAGTGGCTGCTGTTTAAAACCCAGTGGCATTGCAGCGTTTAGATACTGTGTTCACCATGTTGTTTTAAAGTGTCTTGTTTTCCAACACTGTAAAGTTAAATGAAATGAATGTAGTCACTAGTATTGCCAGACGCATTTGGAAGCATCTGTTGAGAGCGGGTTTACGTAAGAGACATTGCATAGCCTGTGTTGTTAGACCTAGATGGATGCTGAATCGCAGTCCTTGAATTTCACAGGAGTAACTAGCTGAGCTTTGTTCGCTTGGGGGAGCTCCCTGGGCAGGCAGGAGATTCAGCTCCTGGACGGGGCTGATGACATGCAGTGGGGCTGTCACAGGTGGCCTCGTGTAGAGTCTGTGTCCGAAGCCAGAACAAATGTGATTGCAGCAAAGCCAGGCGTGCATGCCGCATGCCAGAGCAGCTCCCTCCTGCAGCAGTGGCGCTTCCCGAGGAGAGCAGCAGGCTTTTCAGTACTGGGGAGTTATCTTCTGGTCCCACCCTGCAGGGTACTCGGCAGGATCAGACCTTCACTGTCTCCAGCTTCTGCATCTCAGTTCAGTGAAGACTTTTCAGGCATGTCATTTTTATCCCTCTGTTTTTGTCTGCTCCCCTGCCAAATAGGGTCCATGCTTCCGTTGGGCTGCTGCGAGAGTCATCCAGCAGTGCGTTGAAGCTCCACAGCTCCAGGCAGATTATGCCTCCTCAATGTTATCATCGTGGCTAGCACTAGTTCTGTGTATCAGGCGGGTAACTGTTGTCCAGGACCTAATTTGCTACATTTTTGAGATAATACTGAATTCCTAATTTTCCTTTTATCTCATCTTTTGTGGGAGAAGGGTTGAAGGCCCGGCGAGATAGAGGTGACGAGATAACAAAAATGCTGAATTATTAACAACATAAAATATTTTGCCAAAAAAGCTTCCAAACATCAATAAAAATATTTTAAAATCTTCAAAAACTTAAATTATACAAAAATATAATTTATATTTAGACGTTATTCATAAAGAAGTGTTACAACCTGCTAGAGGGACCAAGGGGGTAATTCATGTTGGAGCTGCAGAGTAACATGGAAATAGCTATGGACAAGGTCTGGGGGGCTGACGGTTCTGTCCCTTTGCTGCCCGCCTCATTCTGCCTTGTATCAGTGGGAGCTGCTATCTTTTTTTCACTTTATCCCAGGGATTATTTGTAGTGGAAACCATGAAGTGCTCTTTCTTTTCCCTGCAGCTGTCCTCTAAATGTTTAGRTTTTTTCCTGAAGTTTATTTTTCCTCTCCTGTCTCTTGAAACATTCCTCTCATTTGCTAAACGCTTAGGGGCCTTGCATCACACTGCCAACCTACTAATGCGTTTACCTTCTCGCTGCCAGTGTAGACCAGATGCTACAAGATTATAAGAGGATACTGTAGGTATATACAATAGTGCATAGCTCCTCTGAGAGGCCAGGGATTTGTGTATCTAAGCTCTTAAATGCTCACTAAGGTCCATGACGGTAGTTTTGAAACGATTAGCCAGAGCAAGCTGTCCATGACCCATGTCTGACGTCTAGGGCTAGGCTGGTGATGAGATGCATCTCATAAACAAGTGATGGTTCAAGCTCATGTACTCCTATCTGCAGCTTGCTGTAGTTAACATGTACAACGACTGCACCAGGGAAACCTGAGCACTGGAGTCTGCAGGTTTAGTGGCACGACTCCTTGGCACTATCACAGGAGGATAGGGTATCCGTGGCCAGGAAAGAGTTGTAAGAAGCCTCCTGAACTAGCCTTTTGAGTGAGGTTGGACAGGGCAAGGAATTGGTATTTAGCATAGAAACTGCATGTCAGTCCCTTCCCATTGCACAGTTGTGCAAATGTAGCTCTTTGTTAGATAATTATGATATTGAGGTTTCTAGGCCAGCAGTGTTGTCAGCTGTGTGGGAGAAAGGTAGAGGCGAGAAGGTATCCCTGAAAGACCCTGTGAACTAACAAGCAAGCACTGTAAATCATCTTCTGGTTAACTTTGGTCACTTGATTGTTTCACCATGAGACATAGAGATTTTAATATGCAACAACTATTCCCCAACCATTTTAGTTAATGGTGCACCTCAACATCCCCATACATCTTTGGGGTATCAGCCCTCCCCCCCCACATTTACATCAGCTGTGTGAGCCTTGCACCTGAAAAACAGGCTAACTTGGTTGGATCTCAATCTCACAGTCCCAAGTTGAGGCTGGTATTTTGGCTAGACGGAACCATTTGTATTAGGGAGATGAGTTTGCCTGAGTCCAGATTTTCCTTGTTGCCTCAGTGATGGCTTCCTTGAGTCTCCAATTCCTGGTTAAATTATGAAATACTCCTTTTTCTTCCTCCTTTAAGATCCTCTCTCTACTTGCTGAAGTTAAAAATGTTGAAACCTCCTTTATCAGCTGGAGCTTTCTCTCCAAATTGGTGTATGCTAGAAGAGTATCGCCTTTTCGCTTACCCCTCCTTCCCAAACAAAAAGGAAAGAAGCAAACAATATAACAAAAACACCTCAAAAGCATATGGGATATGGGTAACATTGAACATTGCACCTCACAGCATCACAGTTGATATGAGCAACAGGCTGGGGTTGCAAGTTAACACCAGTGTCATAAAAAAGATTTTCACGATCTAAACTCTATATTCACCTGTCTCCTTCAGAATGGAGCAGAGATCAATTTCTCTTGTGGCTTTATCTCCTTGAGCTGGTTGCTGCAAAATTTGGCTCGTATTATGGGGAAAAAAATCCTGTCCCATAATTCCTTAGAGATGGCTGTAATTGGGATTTTTATGAAACATGCTGATCGCTTTGAAATCTTCAGTCCCCGTCCTCCCTCTCCCCCCCAAAATACACTGTACATATTAAAAAAAAGTCAAGTTTAGCAGTCTGATTATTTTAGTACATGGCTTCATAAGGCAGAAAACCTACTGGATAGAGTGTATGGGACAGTCGGTTCTCAGTATTCATGTAGAATTCTTCTTTGATTTGCTCATTTCTTTAAAAATGTTTTGATTGGTTAAAGACCCATGTCTTGTATGAAATCTTATATTATTCAAAAAAAAAAAAAAAGGTGTTTCTTTCTTCCTCCCTTAAAATGATGTTGTCAAATCCTTTCTCTGTAATGCCGCTGTGGTACAAACTTGAAGTTGAAATAGCCAAATGCTAAGTAGTTCCCCACTAGCTTAGGAGGAAGCATGTCCTGGAGTCCTTTGTCGCACTGGCAATCATCAGAGCCCCAGGTAGCCCAACAGGACCAACATTACTAGAGAGTTAGTTGTAATGACGATAGCATGTGGCACTGGCTTGGTCACAGAGTCTTCCACCATCATGCTTGTGCCTGAAAGAAAAGGAGCAAGGAAGGAGCAACTGTGTTGTTGTACAGGCACAAACTGTTCTCTTGCAAAAAGAATTGTGAGGGTTGGTAAAATGTTATTTCTGGGAGTCCTGCGTGCTCCTGTTGCATTTGTTACTGATGAACCTCCCAGGAACACTTATATTTGAAGCAGAATTTGGGGGTGGGCCCTGAGCACTTATCTGCTGATGCAGGTGGAACCTGCTGGAGTTGGGCTTGGAATGAGATCAGGGCCCCACAAGTGGAGTCTTGTCAATGGAGTCAGCATTTCACTCTTAGTGAATGTACCTTGGCTGGGGGCCTCTGGGTCTTTAGCTGAAAATAATAAACCTGGGTTCAGTGCTGGAGAGGAATACATTAGAAGATCCTTTAAGTGAAGAACATGAGGGARCCAAAGACAAATTCCAGACATCCAACATAAAACACTAGGGTAGGATGTTCCCCCATGTTCTTGGAATGGAAAGTGGGATTTTAAAACATAATAGCACTTATAGTACTATGATGGCCAGGTCTGGAGGTATGACTGAGTCACTACATATCGAAGAACTGTGGTAGGAGATGACAGGTAAGTAAGCAGTCCTTAAAATTAACTTCTCTATCTGAGCTCATTTCCCAGTGAAACACCCTGTAAATGAGCATTCGTGCATGGGATGTGTACGTGGTCAGAGAAGGAGCCCACATACGTACCACTGTTTCTGAGGATGTGAACTTCTGCTGGGATTCCATCTCCCCCAGGCCCTGTCACCCTGATCTGTACGAAGGCATGGGTGAAGTCTTCGGGGACTGGGATGTCGATGCGGCTCTTGCTGGCCAGGTATAGTGTGGGAGCAGAGTGGGAATCCTGCCTGTAAAGCATCTGTTGGAAGAGGCAAGTCTGAGTTTATGTTCACTGGGATTTCCTCAGGGGCACATATAAGAGAAGGTCTGCTACATGCTGCCTGTACCTTGTACCCTGTAACTGCAGACTCATCTGCCTGTGCCACCACTGGGTCCCACTTGATGCTGACGGTAGACCCAGAAAAAGTCCAGGAGATGTTGCCAGGTGGCCTCCTTGGTGCTAAGAGATACAAAACAAGACAGATATTCAGTAAGTCAGGGACCAGGGAGAAGGTTGTTGCAGGTTACAACTGTCTCCAGGGACACTCTGACTAGTTGAGAGGGTTGGTGGCACTGCTGTTGACTGGTTTGAAGGAAAGTATCCCAGCAAACATCATATGGAAAAGAAGAAAAATCATRTATAATCTCCCCCTGGTGTTATTGGTAACAAATGATATTTTCTCCATGTGGGGCTCAAAATATTTCTTTATGACTGTGACTCTGAGCACAGATCTTCTCAGGAAAGTGATGCATAGACCGCAAGACTGACCTAGGGAAATTCGGGGAGTTCTGTTTTATTGGCTTTAGAGTACAGAGATGTAAAAGCCAATCAGTTAGCTGATCATTGGATCAGCTGACATTGAAGATCACCTTGAGGAGACAGCTGCCCAGGGCAGTACAATGTGCAAACGTAGGGCGGTCAGGGCTCACTCACGTGGTTTTGTTGTAGTGGTGTTGGCAGAGGGACTGGGGGGCCCAGTGCCGGCACGGTTGTAAGCTCTGACTGACACGTGGTATTTTGTGTTGGGGTTTAGGCCTGTTACGTGAGCGGATGTGACCAGTCCTGCTGTTCTCACTCTGTCAGCTGCCTCCTCTTTATCGCCATCCTTCCAGTACCGGATCTAAATAGAAAAGGGTGGGGTGAGTTTAGTAAGGATAAAGACATGTGCAAGCACCTGACCCACTCCATCCAAGGGCAGTGCTGAAGATCCCTTGGTGTTTGTTTCTGTGTGTCTTGCTTAGCATGTGCCTGGGAACAAAGTTACAGCCTGTGTGGAAAGGCAGGTAGGAAAGAACGGATATTTCTCTCTTGCTAATCTCTCTCGTGAGCAATAGTACTGGCACCATGAGGGCCTCATGCTGTCATCCTCCTTCGTCTTTGGAAATCCTTTAGTCTAGGGTTTCGACCTATCTGCGAGATATCAAGGAATTTCCTGCTCTGGGCTCTGCTCCGAGTTTTAGCGTCCCTTGTTCCAGTTGCAGGCTCTTACCTCGTAGCCCGAAAGCACTCCAGTCGTGTCTCCCATCTCAACAGGCTCCCAGGACACATCCATTCCTGAGGACAGGACAGCCTTGGCGGTAACTCTGGAAGGAGCCACTTTCGGTTCTGGAAAAGACAACAAAAGGGAATAAAATCCTTTTCCTAGCTGTGGGCAGCACAGTCGCTATCCTGAAAGCAGAGGCTTGACAGCACCTCCATTACCCCATGGCTGGACAGCTGGCGTTACAGTAGGCAAGGAGCAAAGGAAGGGAAGGGGATTTAGGGACACTGAGACGAGCAGGCCTGCAGCTGCGTGCTGCAAGGAACTGTTTCTTCTCGGTATGCACTCATAGGTGTGCTTAGGGAAACGCATCTCTGTGTGTTTGAAGTGGAGGATAAATTTTGTGCTGAAACCACTATCAGCTGCTCTTTGACTAAAAGAACCTTCTATTGCACTCTCAGACAGGCAGGGCTCCGCAGGGGGGTGGCTGAAGGCTCATCGGTTGATCGGACAAAGCCCTGGGGATACGAGGTCACTGCTGTCCCTCCTTACCTTCCTCTGCAGAGTACACGATGGCCGTGAGGCTCTCTGGTCCCTCCCCCTTCCTGTTGTACGCTTTGATTTTCACTTCGAATGGGGTGTAGGGACCGATGCTCTCGTTGCGGTAGACGTAGTGCAGTGATTCAGCGTGAGGCACCCTTGCGGTAAACCACCCCTGGGTGTCTTTCTTGCGAAACGACAAGATGTAGCCAAAACCGTCCCCGTTCTGATAGTCCCGCAGCATTGGCTGTGAGGGGGGGTCAGAAGCAAAGAGAAGCCTTGGGTCTGGGTGAACGCTTATGTCCACCACGAACGAAATCGTTCCCGCGTGTCCTCTCAGGTGTGGCTGTGCAAATCCCATTGCAACAAGCAAGATTTTGGGACTGCCTCTAAACACAGGGTTTGGCTCAATCACACACTGCAGTTGTACCTGCAGCATTGATTTCCCAGCAGGAACAACGCGAGTTCCTCCCCCGGCCCTCTCCCAGCACCCATGGCTGGCACCGTGCTGCTGACTTACCGTCCAGTTGATGATAAGCTCGTTGGGAGCCCCTCCGCCTCCACTGAGCCCGGATGGTGCCACGGTAGGCGCTGTCAGGTTCCCAAAAAGAGGAGGCAGCACAGGTTGGTGATGAAGATAAATACAGACACTACCTGGCCTGGGAGTAGCCAGGCTTTGACAGCGTATACAGAAATGCTGGCTCCTATGTTTTTAGCTGTATTTCAGATGTTTCTGAAAATCAGGCCTAGAACACTGGCCTATCTCTGGTTGAGTTTATTTGGAGACAGCATTTCTCAGAGGGTATGAGAATCAAGCTCAAAAGCAGGAACGTGTGGGAGAGCTTTTTATTAGAAAGGAATTAATATGCATTCCATATGTTCAGAGCATTCCTCCTGCTGTTCTTACATCCCTTCTACTTGCACATTCAAGCTGCACAGGATAGTATCTACTTAACATTAACAGCTATTTACTGGGCAATTTACCTTTTTTTTGCAATATAGGGCTCTCTCCTGTTTCTGAGCATTGCTGCTCAGAAGGTACAGTACTTGAGGCTAGGACTTGTCTTGATTTTTGCAACTGGCATGGAACTGACATGCTATAATGGCTTAATATATTACAACTAATGCTAATAAAGTTGGCACTTCTTTATCTTTGACATGTAAATAGGCAAAATGGCTCAAAATTTTGTGATGGCATCACCTGTAAAGCCCTCAAGATGACTATCTGCCTGTGCCAAAGGCAGGATGCAAGCCAGCCTTCCCCTGTAGAGTAAAGGGAAAGGTATCTCTGATTCCTTTATCTCTGAATGTATCTACACATACCTGCTTCTTTGGTACGGATTTTGCTGGAGGGTAAACTTGGTTCCCCAACTCCAAGGATGTTACTTGCTAAGATCCGAAACTCATAGTCCATCCAAGGAATGAGGTTCACCACCTGGGCTGTCTCTGCATTGCCTTCAATATTTGCAGGATCTATATAATCCAATAACATGAGAAGAAAACAAATAGAGCAAGTGGCAGCTAGCCTACATAGAGCAAGAACTTGCCAGAGAGCTGACACCCCTGAGCCCCTTCAGCATGGGCCATGCCACAGCTGCTGCCCTAAAGACACTTACTGGTACGTGCTTGCTTCCACTTGTTGGAGAGCAGGGTCCGGGCCTGAATGATGTACCTGGCAATAGGGCTGTGGTTATCAAAGCCGCGGCTCCAGCTCAGCTGGACAGTGGTGTCGCTGATGTCTCTCACCACCACACCACCYGGGGGGCCTGGAGGTCCTGAGATGATGGCAGACAGACAGACAGACAGACATGTTACTATTGTGACAGAGATTTGGAGGCTTTTTGCTCTTTAAATTCTCCAAGTCATAAATTAAAATCAGGCTTCTCTCCTCTGGAGCGTAGGAAGCCTCACCTCAAATTTTGGCCTCTTTCAAAGCTTTCAAGACCTATCCCATCCAATTCAAATGTTATGTTGTGAGGTGGTTGCCAGGGGAGAACGTGCTGATATTTTGCAAGGACCATCCTGTTACTTTGGGCTTTTGAGGAGCAGAGAATCTCACAACAGAGAAATTACCTCTCACAGTCAGCATAGCTGACTCCGAAGCACTGTCCACCACGGTCTGGGCTGTGCATGTGTACCGCCCTGAATGCTTTAGCTGGGTGTTAAAGATGCTGAGGTCCCCAATAGTTTCCTTCTGTGTGGAGAAGAGAAAAGGCAGTGAAGACAGTATTAGATCACGTCTGGTCACAATCCAGCATTTGACATGGAAACAAAGAAGCTTTAGTTTTGTGTCCTTTTTCATGGTGCATAATTGCCCTTTCCACTCACCACACTTGCTCGCCTGTAGTGCCCCTCAGACTTGTCAAAGTCAATGGGGAAATCATCTAGTGACCAGGTGAAGGTTAGGTCCATAGTTGGGTCATGGGATGCATGACACTGTAGAGTAAGGTTTTCACCTACGTTGATGTCAGCACTAGATGGTGCCAGTGTGATTTTGGTGGCATCTGCAGAGAAAAAAGCAGTGAGGGGCTGTTAGCTAGCTGCAAATGCTCTCCACACACAACAGATTTGTATTAATGTTTCAGAGCATCCAAATCAACTGACGCTTTCTAACTTCTTGTCGTCCCTCTCTAACAGGAACCATCTGTAGTTTTACAGGAGGAGGATAAGGGATTACACTGGACAGTAAAAGGAAATACTTTTCCCGAGCACCARATGTTGGTAGGAATGGTATGGCAGGTCAGGTAGAAGGATTGTTGTCCTATAGGCTGAAATGACTCAGATTCCCTGAGTACTGAATTACTTTTTGGGAGTATGAGGAGAGGAGAAATATGTTTCTTTTCATGTCATGGCATTCTTATCACCTTTCTTGTTTGACTGACCCTAAAGCAAGCCAAACATCTCTACCTCGAACAGAGAGGATTCCAGTGCTGTTGGCTTTGCCCATGAAATTCTCAGCAAAGCAGGTATACTTTCCCTCATCAGATTTGCTGATATTCTGGAGGATCAAGGTGCCATCTGTGGTAATAGTCACCCTGGAAAGGAAGAAGAACCACAAAAAGAAGGAAGGTTAAAATATCTGTTCACTCTGTATGCCTGACAAGCAGTTGTCAGTTCTTGCTGATCTTAGAGAAATTGGTGATAAAGATAGGACTGCGAGATGTTATGTAAGAGTTCTTAAAGAAGAAACTAGAGGAATAGCAAACTGTGTGTGTTTAGCGGTGTAGCAGCACACTTGTGCCAGTGCTCTGGCAAGAAAAGATGTGGTTTCAGCTGTTGTTTCTAGKTAGAATCTGACTTTGCGCAGCTACCTGCTACTGTTGATCAGCAGTTCAGTCCCTTTGGTCCAGAGCACAGTGGCTTTTGGTGCTGCTCTTGGTTGGCATGGGATGATGACCTTCCCGCTTCGGGCTGCAGGTATCAGTCGCTTCACTGGGTTTAATCTAAAATCGGGTGCTAAGGCTATGGAAGAAAAACAGGATTAATGACTGATTAGAAAACCTTGCTATATGAACATTTTAACTGCGCTGTAACTAGATATTGATTTGTTGTCAGATGACTCGGTAATCGAAGCATGGCAATATCTGGGTGAGCAAGATGGAGTGAGCCCTCTGCTGCCAAATGCTGGGTGGTTTCTAATGCTTGCCAAGGCATATGACACGCGTGTCATACTTAGCAATGGTGATATGACCCTAACAAGTGCAAGGTCTTTGAGAGACACAAGAACAGCTGCTTTTGAAAATGTAGAGGATATTCCCTTCAGTATCCTAACCAAAGTCATCTGGTGCAAATGCAGATGTCCATCTCACCTAAAACTCCTCCTGAAATTGCAGAGAAGCAATTGGGCTTGTTGGCCTCACGCGCTGCAATGTGCTACTGTTAAACAGTTGCTGCTTAGAGCCTTTCATTCATCTCTAACATCTACTGACCAAAAGGAGATAAGCTGTTAGACTAATGTGGAAAGAGTTTGGCATCAGCCCAATTCCAGTCACCATCCCTCAAAGCAGGCTGAATGGCTACTGAGCTCTTCTCTGAACTCGTTCYTCCAAAAACAGAGGAAGGTTGTGTATTGGAAGGGAGCTTGTATTGCTGCTGTTGTCTGTCCTGTACACTTTCTGTAGCTAAAACAGATGTCCTTGTGCTCTCCTGGCATTATTGAATTTACACAATATTCAAATTTTAAAGGGTTGTAGAGTGCTTTGCTGAACCAGCAACTATATTTCAATGGTGAGTGAAGCAGTTTTTGTCTGCTTTTATCATACTCTGATATGACAAGCGTAGTATATTAGGAAGAGATATAAAATGCTTCAGTGTCCCATTGAAACCCAGAGCACTGGGAAATGAGAAGTTACCTTGCA
Organism: Apteryx rowi; assembly: GCF_003343035.1. Classification (NCBI taxonomy): domain Eukaryota; kingdom Metazoa; phylum Chordata; class Aves; order Apterygiformes; family Apterygidae; genus Apteryx; species Apteryx rowi. The sequence goes on from NW_020450705.1 coordinate 3,227,400, forward strand.
CTGTTAATTCAGCACTTGCATATATTGTGCCATGCTTGTTCTCAGCCACACACTGATACATGCCAGAGTCCTCCAGGACTAGCTTGGAAAATCTCAGCTCTCCACCGCTCACTTCGATGCGGTTCTGTGCAAACAAGAGGATCAACCCATTAGATGAGGACAACAAAAATGGAACTCAAGCCTTGGGTGTTCAGGGTTGAGTTTCATCGCAGACTCTTAAGCCAGTTTGAACAGACTTTTAYGGACTCTTATGCCTTGTTTTCTGTGGGAGAAAACTTATGCTGGATTTTCTGTGTATCCAGTCCACCCCACATCACTGTGCTCTGTTTGCTGAGACTTCTGAGTGCCTGAGCAGTAATGTGCAGGTCATACAAAGACAGGCACAAGGTAATATTTTTCCRCCTTGATAATTGGCTATTAGTTCCCATAGCTGCATGGAAAACAATGACTGGATGGCAGTGATAGGAGAAGGAATTTGCTTTGCAGCCTCATGGGGGAATGTGGAAYAGAAATGTGGGGTTGTAAGACAGGGTTGAGATGAATTTGCAGTGAGGCAGTAAAGGATCTAGGCTTGGAGCAGGAGATTCAGTAYTGCGAGTCATCATGTGCACTGGCTGGGCTGTTTTCCGTCTGCAAAGTCTGCGCCACGGTACCTGGGAGGTCAGCGGCTGCCCGTTTCGAAGCCATCTGACTGCTGGCCTCGGCTTGCCGGCTGCCGCGCAGCTCCAGCGCAGGTCAGACCCGATGTCAGCTTCTGTGTCTGTGATCACCTTCAGCCACTCTGGTTGAGCTGCAAAGGAACAAGGGAGATGGCAGAGCCAAAAAGATCAGATGAGAGGTTTGTTGTGCCAGGCAGGCAGAAGGATGCTCACTGTGTCATCTCTGTGCTGGCAGATTTATTTATCACAGTATGTTTCACCATAGTAACAGCCTTTGCCTTTTGTGCARTGATGCAAGGCTGAGTCCTCTATGGGTCTGGCTGCAGTTGTGCACGTGGACTGTACAAAATTATGCCAGATTCCAGATTTGAGGAAGAATATTGTGGTTTCTCTTTTTAAGACTAAATGCAGTCGTCCCTGAACTTTGAGAAGGACTCCACAGAGGAAAGATATCAATGATCTACACAGCTCTGTGCTAGGGCTCTGTGTTAGGTCTAATTGGGGCTGATATGAGGCAGAATCAGAGCTGGTTGTTTCACTCCCAAAGGCTCAGTCCATTGCCTGGGGCATCTTGCTGTGCTTTGGAAAGACCTGTGTTTAAATGTGTTACCTTGAATGATAACGCGGCCTTGGTGGGTGACTCTCCCTTTGATGTTTTCAGCCTCACACTCATAAGTGCCTTCATCCTCAAAGCCAACATCTTGGATCTGCAAGAGGGGCTCACTGGCGATCCACTTGGAGGGCTGCGAGCCATCCACCTTCCTCCACTTTATTCGAGGTACAGGGCTATATAAAGGTAAATGTGGTGAAGCGCAGCTCTGGGGCCTAATGCAGCAGACACCCCATACTGTGCAAGGTAGTTTAGTCCAAGCCCTGTTTAGCCACCCCGCTCCCATCCCAAMTGGGCCTTGGCTTGCAAGACAAATTGCTTTTGCCACTTCATTCCTCCTCCTTTTCCCCCTCTGTCTCTTGTCTACAGTAGGACCAGTTAAGGAGAGGGTCGCTGTGAAGGTGGCAGGCGCTGTGACGCCCTCCCCCTGAGCCTGGATGACACAGACACTAGACTCACTTTCCAAAGGCAAAACACTCCAAAGTCACCATCTGCCCAGCCAGAGCATAGGTGTCTGCAGGAAACCTGGCTTTTATGGTGGGTCCATACTGCCTGGCATCTGTTAAAAGAAAAGCACTATTAAGGAGTTCTGAATGACTTTAAAATTGCGTATGTGAGGTCTTAAGGCACAAAGATACCTGCAAGGTTTCACTGCTTTGCAAAACCTTCATGAGTTTGGATAATTTATAGGTGGGGAGAGGSTAAGTTTCATTTTGCTTTTAAACTAGCTCTTACTAAAGTCTCTAAARCCCTCTTTTTTACAACATCTCAGAACTACTTCTCCTTAATTTCCTACCTGCTCAACCCCTCTCACCCTGCCCAAGAATTATCTTTTGTTGCACCTCTACAAGGTCACCAAAGGCAGAAGAAGGTAATTTCAGCCTGCACAGGCTGTACCTGGTGCCCTTTCTCTTTTATGAACACACAGAGGCACCCTGCTGATAGCAGCACTAGCAGTGTGGCCTGGGAAGAGAGCTGGTTCCCCCACGGTCCAGCCAATTAATATTTTTGGGAGCTCTTAAGTTCCRCTGAGAGAGGCTGGTGCGTGATTTGTGCAGGTCCTGGAGCCTTTTGGAGCCTGTGGGCTTTGAGGTGGCTTGTTAATTTTGCATTTTGCTGAGTCCCCTTATGATAATCCAGAAGTACTGACCGTCTGCCGCAAGGCTGAGTCGGGAGAACTTGCTGAAGACGCTCTTTGTGATGAAGTCAATGTGGCTGGTGGCAAAGCACGAGTAGTTTCCTAGGTCAGAAGCCTCTGTCTTGGCAATGTAAAGGTTTCCTGTTGTCTGAGAGACAAAACGCCTTCCGTCCGCTGGGATGAAATTGGGAAACTCATTCAGAAGCCATCGATAGGACAAGCCTATGTGGAAAAGAAAAAGGAATAAACTGCACAAAATACTGAGTTGCCTGTATCCTCTCAAGCTGGATTAAGGCAAACAGGCCACTTTCTAGACCAGTCTAAGCCTAAATTGTTCCTTGAATCGTACTTGTTTTCTCCATGCACTAAGTCCTATTTCTGTTCTGTTGCTTTGCAGACTCTGAGTTCAAAACAAATTTGCTTCCCTAAAATTCCCAAAGAAAATCAAGAAGTGATTCACTAGTCTTGAGAATCACTTACTCCATTACATCTCTCCTTCGGTCACCAGCAACCCTACTAGTCCCTGTTTCCTAGCGATCCTGAACTGCAAATCCTTACCTGGGTAATGTGGAGGAGGGCTGCAGGTGAACATCACTCCTGAGCCTTCTGTGATCTTCACTGGGTCTCGCTCTTCTGCAGAGAATTCCTGCAAAACTGAACATGCAAGGTGAAGCCTGTCTGTGCATGGAGAAAACAACTGGAGGAATTACTGTATTTTATCTGGACCTTGACTTATTTTAAGGGGAAGGCATGTTGTGATTATGGGGTAAGCAAGAAAACAGAATAAACCTAGCATATTTTTTTCTCTTTAACAGATTCTTTAACAAAACATGTGTTCCAGGAGACAAAGTAATGGCAAAAACCATCTCCCCACCCAGAGGCCTGTCTGTTCAGTGGYCTTGCAGAGGGAGATCAAAGAATAGTACTTTCTTGGCAGTGCATCAGTTCCTACTGCACCTCCAAGTTAATGGGAGGTGCTGGGGGAGTTCTCAAAGTGATGATTTTGGGTACCATGTGCAGGAGAGCTGCTCTCTGACCCTTATTAATGGGGGGGGGGGTATCAGTTTACCCCAGCATTACTGTGGCTATGTTTCATTTACCTTGTGGAGACAAACATGGGACTTACAGCCAAAACGGAGGGAGGCTTCTCTGCTGACAACGGTGCCCCTGGGATTGGATGCCACACACTGGTAGGAGCCAGCATCCTTGGATTTGACTGGGTTGCTTATCACTAGGTCGCCTGCAACCAGCCTGTAACGGGAATCTGGCTCCATCTTTATCTCTGTGCCGTTCATCTTCCACCTGCCGAGAGCACACACAAAGAAGTGAGAGGGGCGAGCAGTCACTGCGGCCGTGTGCTCGCGGGGTACCTCGAGGAGGCTGTGCTTGGTTGTTTTTCTAGCTGAGGTGTCGGGGGATTTGGGTTAGGTTTATGTGTCCAGTCTGTGACCTGGAAGGGATGGGACATCATGGGTGAGAGCAGAAGAGGAGGCTGGTTCCCATGTTCGTGATTTTCTTTTTACAAAAGCGGAGAACAGAAATCAAAATTCCTAATGGCTGGGTCCTAGTCCCGGTGCAGAAGGGGGAGAGGACTTGCTCTGGAGCTCTGTCATTCCTCAGCATTGCGGGAACTCATCCCGGAGTCTCTCCGCTGAGACTGCTGGTGTGGTGCCCTTTGCAATGGGAAAAACTCTCTCAAATTGCCAATGGATCGTTTCGCGGAAGGGCTCTAAGAAACTCYGAGGGGAGCTACGCTGGGATGTTGCCACCTTAGGCTGGATGCAGATCCGGACAGTGCCAAATTGGGCACTCCCAGCCAAAGCTTCTGTCCTTCAGGACTCTTTGTGGGACAGTGATTTGGTATCGACATGGCCTGTTCCCCTTGTATTTTAGTGCCAGCCTGCCAGAGGCATGTTCATCTCTCTGGGCTTATAAACTCCCATCCTTGCAGTGTTTAATCATCACAGGGATTCAGAATAGGCAGCTGCGAGCAGGTTACCTCACCTGTAAGTCGCAGGAGGACTTGCTCTGGCTCGGCAAGCCAGCGTGATTTTCTCTTCTGCTGAGCCTTCAGGAAAGAGGGTGTTGACAGGTTGCTCTTCAAACACCGGCCCATAGCTCCTTGTGCTACTCTGTGCTTGGCAGCAAACTGCAAAAGATGGGAGGGAGAACCTGCTGAGCTCAACTGAGCTTTTTCAAAAAATTGTCATTTTTGGTTTTGTTGGGTGTCTCTGGCAGCATCAGAACTGTCCAGAATAAAAGAAGGAGCAACATGAAAATCACAGCCCATCTGTCACTATGGCCCGGCCCCAGCCAGTGTTCTGGGGATGAATTTGAAGCTTTCTTAGTAGTATTCAGACATGGCATTTGATTCTGATCTTGTATACACAAGTATGGTTCAGGCACAGGCAAAAAAGGAGTTTTCTTTATGTAAGAAACAGCTAGGACCACAAGGACCTGCCTGCCTTCTCGTACGCTGTCTAGGCCGCCCTTTGCCTTGGCGATAATGTTTCACCGAAAGGTGCCAGCTGTCAGCAGCGAGTGACTGTCTCAGACAAACAGCGAATGCTAACAGACCCTCTTCCACTCGGACTTTATGAAAAAGGCAGTGCATTTAAGTAAGAATAAAGCTGAAGCTGTCTGGAAATCTCTAAGTGCAAAAGCAGCTGGTGAGATAATCATCACCAGCGTGTCTTTTCTCTCGCTGTCACCCTGATGCCTGTTCCTGGGCAGGGATGGAGCCACCTCAAGGCAGGGTGCTCCCCAGCGCAGTCCCCTCTGCCTCTGCAGTGATAGCCTCGGAGATGCTCAGCTGGCCCCAGGATCCTTCCGTGCTTTGTAATTGAATTAATAACTGTCTTAGAACTGCCATGCCAACCAGCAATCTGTTTCCTTCCCTGCAGTACCCAGCATGGTCACTGGTTAAATTAAGTGACTCCAGTAAGTATGATGTTTTATGCAAGAGTAACTTCCAGCAGGGAACGGCCAGCTCAGCTCTCCTGGGCTCAGAGGAAGCAGCCCTTTACCTGCAGCTCCTGGGGTGCGTCTCATGTTCAGGCTGCTCCTGCGTGCGGAGATGAGGGCGAGACAGGAGAGGGGCTCCGCTAATTGGCTCAGTCCGTTCTGAGCAGCTGGTTGCAGCCTGCTCCGGCTGCTCCCCATGCCCAAACATTGGCAATTAGCTGGGCCCTCCGCTCCGGCCAGCGTTGGACATGCTGCTCCAGGGGAGCTGCGTTCGGAAGAACCCTGATGGTCCCTGGTGTCACACAGAGAGGGACTAACTACAGCCTGTAGCTAATACATTGGTGAGTAAGAGAAGCCTTGTTCTGAGGTTTGTAACCTCTCCAAATTGATGAAGGTGCCTTTTTCCCTCTAGTACAGTTATATTCTCAAAGGAGAAATTTGTTTAAGCTGGAAATCTCTTCTCTCAGTTGGGTCAGCAACAGCTGTGCTGAGCTAGTCTCAGCTGGAAATAACTCTCTGCTGACTAGCAGTTAAAATAATCATGATTCAATGCAGAATTAATAAGGAAGTAGTGTATTAATTGTGTTCTGGTAGATAATAGTGAATGAATTAAGGTTTAGCAGCTTTGCATTTTGAGATTAATGGGTAGCATGTGGTAAATAATTTATATTTATTTAACATATCAAATACATATTCTTAATACTCACATGAGTCCTCTTCTCACAGGAAGCTGTTTCCCAGTCAAACCCAGTTAGGCTAATCCTCCCTCTTATCCCACCCATAGCCGGTACGCCTGTTGCCATCCTCTGCTGTCCCTTTTTCTCTGCGAAGGTTATGGACTACAACTGACAGCCATTGATTTTCTCATTTGTAATCAATGCCAGAAGTTCAGACCAGTTTTTATCTACAATTCCAAGGTGTCTGATTAGTGTGGGGGGTGAAATGTCTGGATCTCACTCATTAAGCAAGCAACTGTTAGATTAAAGTAATAAATAGTTACAAGTTCAGCATATGGTTAGAACTAAGGACTGAGAGCAAAGCAGAGCAGCAAATCTTGGTCCTCCTGAGCTGGATGATCTGGACTATTTCTGTCACCTTAGAACTGTCATTTTCAATGTTACCAAAACAGGTACCTTCCTCTGGCTCTGTCTTTGGGGTAGGGGATAAGACAAACACAAAATAAAGGTCTTCAAGCCTGCAAGCCAAATTTGCAAGAAGCAGAGTGACCCAGTCAGTTTGGATTTTCTTTTATTGTTCTGAATATGCTGAAAGCCAGATCTGGAAAGCCCAGGTGTTCAGGAGGCTGAACACGTTCACTTTGTTTTGAGACCCACACAGCAGCTTCAGAGACCAGGAAGACAGCATAAGTACTACAGTTGAGCTCTCCACGAATGCATCAGCAGCAATCCTTTTATTGAGCACTGACAGCATATTCGTAGCTTTGTAGCTCTGACCACAGCCTGAAGCCTGGCACATGAGAGCTGGGAAATTAATTGGTTTTATAAGAAATCTGAACACACAAAAGCACAAAATCAAAGTGGTTATTTTTAAAGAGCAGCTTTCTGAGGAATGAAGGGACAACGCTTTGGCTAGCCTTAGACTTCAAGATTTTCTGTGGCTTTTACTCAACGGAGAAAGGTCAGAGGATTTTTAGACTCTTCTGACTGCCTTGTTCATTAGAGGATCTTCTCTATGCATTTTAGCAGCTTTAAACCTCTTAGTACCCCTGAGATGGCATCATTTCTGTGATGTGGCGGAGGGAGGAGGGAGTTACAGAGCCAGCCACCCAGGGCCAGAGGTGACAAACAGGGCCTGGAGGCTTTGAGGCCCATTTTCACCCACTCAAGCGTGTTTCCTTGAGCCTTGTCTATAGCTGGCATAATTTTGTCCCTGATTCCTTGCTCGTATTCCCAGTGAGCCTTTCCCTTGGTCTCAGCCTGGCTTCTGAGATCCATTGCCTCATCAGCCAAAGGTCAAGGGAAAATAAACCTCCTAGGGTTTTGCACTGAGTTGTTTTTTATGGGCTCAGCTTGAACGGAGAGCAAGTTGCATGAACTCAGCTGGTTAATGGGAGAGCCCAGCTCTGCCTTGCTCCCTCTACCAGATTTGGGTCAGACTGATTTCCAAACAGGCTAATTGCCTCCCAATCTAGGCCAGCCACCCCTCCCTCTTCCTCCTCAGGGACCCAGAGAACATTAAAAGGTAATTAGATATTTATAAGGACAGCCAAGCAGTCTCTTCCTGGGATGATGAATTAGCTTGAAGACGTTATCTAATTCTCAGCTGCCTGAAATGAAATGTCTCCCTGCTGAAAAGGGACCTTCAAAGTGCAGCCTGAGACTCCCTGAGATCCCAGAATCATCCCTGATGAATGACAAATGGGGGAATCTTTGCAGCCAGGGCATGGCAAAAAAGGCATCCCTAGAAGAGCTGGGGAGTGAGGAGACTTTATCTTCAGGGAGCCCTGCTGGTAGGATGCAATTCATCCTTGCGCAGAGGCCAGAACAAAGCCTAGGCAGCAGGTCTCCAGAGAGGTGCTGGTTGTGCCAAGGCCTTGCCTGTGCCTTTGCATCTCCTGTATTCACCTAATTTTGAATTCAGAAAAGAGGAGGCTTGTTTGCAGYGCGTCGACCATTCCTATCCTCTTTCTCTGAGTAGTACAAAGAGAAGTTGGACATTTCATAGACATGTTCCTTGGCTGTATAAACCCCCTGGGAGAAATAGGCTTCAGCACGCTGCAATCACAGAAGCCCTATGCAGACCATAGAAAGATTCATCCTTGCTGAGCACTTCCATCACGTGCCCTAGGCATGTCCCACTTGGCACGTCTGGCAGGGACTGAGCACCCTGCTTGAGTCCCTCGCCATGGTGTCTCTGCTGGCCCGTGGAAAGCCCTGGGCAAGGTGCTCACCCAGGCCAAGAGACTGTTCTTACCCATGCAGGAGATGACAGCTAGCGATGTGAAAACAAATTCTGTGGCCGCTCCCATCGTGGGCCTCCAGTGGAGGTTATCGTCTGCTTAGTCGTGTGTCTACGGATAAGCGGAGACAGAAACCCTGCAAGAGAAGGAAAAAGACGGATTATTTGCAGCACTTGTGTGGCTGTATTTGAGAGCCCAGTGTCCAGCTGCGAGTCCCCCCTAGCTGCCTGTCTGGTGTGAGAATTGCTCAGTAGAGAGCATCCAGCTGCCTGATGAGGAAGGCACAGGGGTTCGAAGGAGCTCTTTGCTTTTTCTTTCTGACATGACTGTTAGAACCGGTTGGGGAATTATTCCTCCTCCTCCTTTTGCTATCTGCCCTTCTTCCTCTCCCCTCCAAAAATAATGCTAGGAATAAATGTTCATATTTTTATTTAAAAACCTGCAAACCGCAAGCATAGAGGATATTGGTGGGGGAGGTGGGAGAAAGCATTTGTTATTATTTTGTGAAAAATTCATCTTTAATTGAAACTCTTCAGGCAGGCAGCATCTGACCAGCTCTGCCTTTGGGTATCCCAGTCCATCCTCTTGTTTTTGAGAGGTTAGGGAGGGACCCAACTCATCACCTTACACTGCTGCCTAATTGCAGGGCCGGTGTGGAAAGCTGGATGCACAAAGTGGCCCCTTAGGTGGGTCTCGGTGAGGCTGAGCTGCCGCCTGCTGGGTCGTTTTCTGGTTTTCTTCAGTGAAGCCTTTGAATAGTTAAAGCTAGAGCTAGCGGAGTGCCAGAGCATTTCGTGATGCCATGAGACACATTAGTGAGTGGAACAGTGTTTTCCAATCCCCTCCACGGTCTCCTGTTTTCCATGTTCTCTTGAGGATAAAAGAAAGCAAAACACAGAGCTGTTTGTGCCGTCCCCGCTGCCCCGGTCCCTGCTGTCACGCCTGGCAAGCTCTGCCAGGCTGCGTGTGAGTCTCGGGCGCTAAATCTGCCATTGGAGCAACTTCAGCACGTTCACCTCTTTCCTTCTAACCCAGGTGGGGATGCCGGGCTGTTTTTTGCTCTTTGTTAACATATATGACTTTTGAAGCAAAGCACCAAGGAAGTCCCCAGCCGTGGGGAGCCTTGGTCCCTTGGTGCTCTCCCTAACGCGCGCCCCAGTAAACTGCTGCTCGAGGCGCTGCCAAGAGCTGGGCTGCTCGTGGGCTGCGAGTGCTGCTTTTCCCTCTGCTCCAGCTGGTATTGCTTCCACTTCTCCGCGCCCATCTGTCTGCCGGAGCCAGCTAGTGCTGGTTCGAAGCTCCTCCGAGCAGGGACTAGGTTTTTATCCTGCAAGACCCAGCCCCATGTGCATTACTGCTTTAAAAAATACAGTGCAGTACTCATTAATAACCGCAGTTGCAACACACCTCAACAAATACAGTGATAGACCTGTGCCTGCTTCCACATCCTGACTCCAGGGACTCACGCTGGGACTGGAAAAGCCACCTGGCCTCTTTCTGTCCCCTGTAACCTCAGCCTGCTCCTGACACTTCAAAGAGAAGTGACCAAATCCCAGATTCTCCGTTGGGCTGGAGAGCTTCATCGCAGCTTCGCCTTCCAGGTTTGAGAGCGCAGCCTGTCTGCCTTTTCCTGGCTTATGCTATTGTTAAGTACTTTTTAAGTAACGGACCCCTAAACGAGGCTGGAGCTTAACTGTGCTCCCTGGCCGGGGAGGAGGACCCCTGCCTAAGGTAGCACAGGCGCCTGGCGGGAGAAGCGGAGAGCTGTTGTCCTTACAGACAGGCGATTTAGAGACAAAGAGGTGAAGGGCTGAGGCTCATTTACATGAAAGCTGCTTCACGCAGTTTGTTCCAGAAGCCCTGAAGTGAGTCAGTCATATGAAATCACTTGATGTCAATGAGACTCATGCCCCAAATGGTGCACTAAACCCACGGCCTTTTAGCGAACACTGGCTCATTGTTTCCCTGCATTCACACTCGCCTGCTTCCCTCTCATGTGTCTTGTGCTTACATCGTAAGCACTTTGGGACAAGGACCATCTTTTTGCTCAGTCTGTACAGCATGTAGCACTGTGGAGTCCTGATCTGCAATGTGGGCTTGCAGGCAAGATCATCGCTATACTAATTAATAACTTAACTATCCCAAGTCTCTTCAGTTTGGTTTCTTTACCAGCATGTCATGATGCCCAGAGGCAGCAAACATTGAAATTGTTCTTGCACCCCATAGCAGGAAATTAAAATAAAGACGACTCGTTTGTTCTGTCCCAGCCCTGTCTTCTGAGGCTCAGAGTCCTCTGTGAGCACCTTGGGATGTGCACACAAAGATGCTGCCTGGCTGTYGCTTTGCTCTCTTCTATTCATTTTTCCTCTCATTTTTAAAACAAATGTGAAAGGAAGGAGTGGGGGGGTGTTGGATTTCTTTGTTGTTTGTAATAAGGAGCAGCCAGCTTGAGAAGGTGTGGGAACACTGGTGTTGGCCACCTTCTCTAGGAGACAKAGAAAGCTTCCTTTGGTGAGTCAGGGCAGCAGCAAAGCCTCAAAGCTACCTGCAGAGCAGAGAGATCAGTAATGAGGTGCTACCTGCTTCTCTGTCACTTTTCTGATTTTATTAGCACTTTACACWTTCTACTTTATAAAATATAGATGCTGGATTTGAATGAGAGCAAATTGCATCCTGCCTCTCCTGGGTGTTTTAGCCTAAACAGTTGTCCCAACGGCATGTATATGTCTGGGCTGAGATCTCATCAGGAGGGAAAAGGAGGGTGAGTTGTGATAACCTTCTGCATATATACTCTGCCAGCTTCCCCCTACAGCTTCCTTCCCTGTGGCTGAGCAAAGCTGTTATCTTGTAAAAATTAAGCTGGTTTGAATTATTTAATTAGTTACTGATTCATTATTTATTACGTAAACCACAACTTTGATCCCCCGTTCTGTGCTGACTCTGACTCTACAGCTTGCATCTTTTGACCCAGACTGTGCATGCAAACAYGTTTTTGCTGTGCGGACCTGAAGCACTCAGAGACCTTTCAGAAGGTAAAACTCCAGGTAGATGTGCTGTGCTGTTACTCTGCCAATTATGAGGGGGACATCAGATAGGGACTCTTACAGAGGCAGGCAAGAAGAGATGCTGCTGTGCTGCTCTTCTGAATCTAGCCTCGCTCCGGCCTGTGCTTTAACTGCTTTGCAAAACTTGGGAACGTGATATGCGGGGAGAGCTCCCGGTGTGGTCTGCATGAAACGAACATATAAGAGAGTAACAGAGCATTTTGTACAAATGCTGATGTTGTATTTGTTCACAGTTAGAGACTGGATCAAGTTCTCCCCTCAGATACTGTTCTGCATGTTCCTGCTTGTCTTGTCACCCAAGTGTCATGATCAGATTATGCTGTAGAGCCTGGCTCTGCAAGATCACATCTGGAGCTGCATTCGTGCTCCCTCGATGCTAAGGACTATGGGGCCATCTTCGAACAATGACCCCGAACCATGAATTCTGCGTCTGACTCTGAACTTCTCCAAGTGTGGATGTGTGCTTTGCACCTGCTATTTAGGCCTGCTCTCTATCCTTAATTAGAAGAGGGCCCACAGGGACCTGTTCTTTCCCCTCTTCATAGGGTATTTTGACAGTCACTCCAGAGCCTTCTGTTGTGCTGAAAGGGGATCTGTCATCCCTGCTAATGGATGCTGTCATTAATACTTTCACCAGCATAGGAGGGATGGGTACACTAGAAAACACATGCATCGTCTACATTAGCTGTTTCCCTTGGAGGCCCTGGGAGCTGAAAATGATCCATTATCATGGAAGCAGTGTTATAGGTAAAGAGCTATAGGGATATTCTGAATTCTCCTGAGCCTCTCCCCATCCTACCACATCCCAGGCTCCCTCGTTATCAGTGATGTCTTTGGAACAAACAACATCGTCAGGAGGAGGTCGCTCTAGAAGGAGTCAAAGTGCCTCTGCTGGGCCTTACTTCTCCTTCTGTGGGYGTGCTGTGGCCCAGCCCAGCGCCACGTCTCCGCTGTGCATCGCTCCCCGGGAGTTTTGGAGAGCRTCCCTAGCTGTAGTTGCTCTGATTCGCTCTGACACAAGTAGGTGCAGCGGGGCCCTGCCAGCCCCCGGGGCTGGCAAGCCGGGCGCTCTGCCTCCTCAGCCCTGCGCCGTGCTGGCCTCRTCAGCTCCCAGCCGTAGGTGAGGAGATGGGCTTTAACAAGGCCAGCACGGGCAAAGAGTGCAAGCTGTTACCAGGATGAATGAGCGTTATTTAATCTCCTGTGGTTAGGTGGTGAGATGAGCATTTGCATTTAAGTGCTGCTGCTTTTCCTCGTGCARCAGCATTCGCTAATGAAGGAGCATTCCTGACTCTGGCATTGACAGTGGGTGATTTAGGAGTTTGTCCTGTGCTGTGAGTATCCCTTTTATTAAGGATCATCACTAAGGCTGGAAAGGGCACACATTGGATCTTTGCTGGATTTTGGCTTGCAAAACCTGCACAACGTTCGGTACATTTTGTCCCTCTCCAGAACACCAAGTTTCAATGAGTTGGAAATGGTTTTATTATAAAGTATCTGTCCTTTCATAAAACTGTCTGTGCTCAGGTGAAGAGGTAGATTTAGATGCAGACTCTGGATTCAGACTGTCCTGTCACTTCTGCCTCGGCTCATCAGTAACCCCACAAAGATCGCCAAAACCCGGTTTGTGGTCGCTGGGGGAAGCCTGCCTCCCTGGGCAGCTCAGAGACCTCTCGGGCCCATTTGCCCATGCCTGATACACAGGGCCCTGGCATCGCCCGGAGGAGCTGGGCAACGGTGGGACAAACGGAGCCGGGAATAAGGGGCACAGACTGAGGACTGCACTCAGGACATTGAGGAACGGGCTTCTCCCCTCTGTGTGCTGTAATTGCACGAGAAGAGTAGAAACTGGTGCAGGGAGCAGCAAGCTTAAAGAAAGCAGCACAGCCCACGGGGGCTGTTTCTGCGTGGGATTACAAGGGGAGCAGATGGTGCTTACAACCAGTCGCTCATTCTCTATTGGCAGCACCCTGTGGGGTTGCCGTAATGCCACCCGGGCGATCTGGTGCGGGAATTGGAGGCTGCGCTTTCTGGATTCATTTATTATTGCCTGATGGGCTGAGGCTGCAGCAGGAACTCTGCGAAAGCCGGAGAGAAACGTTGGGCCTCCCTAGACGGCGCCGAGCTGGCCACGACGCTCTGCTTTCGCGGCAGCATTAGCACAAAGGGACAAAGGCTTGGGACTAGGGACATGCTCTTCAGTTTCTGCCACCGGTCTTCATGCCCGTGGGGGGACTTTGATGAGTCAACGTGGTAGCCTGCAGCCTTCGGGCAGGGACRCTCCCACCCCAGCGTCGTGATTAAACCAGGTGTTTTCAGTCTGCCTAACAGGCATGCCGGCCTCTGGCAAGGGGGCTTTGCACGGGGGCGAGGTGTGCTGGCCGTGCTGCATAACAGCCCAGGCGCGGGGGACAAGGAGACACAGCTCCCGACAGCGGGAGCGAGCCCGAGCACCAGGCCTCCCCGGTGGTGGGACAGGAGCAGAGCAGCCAAGCAGCGAGCAGGGGGCTGTTACAGACGGAGCTGAGCCCGAGCCTGAGCCTGAGCCTGAGCCTGAGGCCCCCAGGTGTGAGCAATTCGCATCAGCCCTTGTTAGCAAAATTGCACCCAGGGCTGGGCTCTGCTCTCCCAGCTCAGTGCAGAGACCGGGGAGTGTGCTGGAAAGAGGTAAGGGGGACAGAGGATAGGAAAAAGTTTAATTTCAAGGAGTTAAAGCCTCAGAGGAGGAGGGTGGGGAGCTGAGTGTGGCCAGGAGCCGTCCAGGAGGGGATGGGTGCCGGGGTTTCCCYCTCAGCCTGGCTGGGAAGGGCAGCCTGCGCTCCCGGAGGGCTCACGCAGCTCTGGCTGCAAGGGCTGGTTGAGGGGGGGAACCAGGTGCTCCCTTTGGGCACCCCCTGTTCACCCTGTTTCCCTGYGTAGTGAGTCTGTAGCCCTCGCTCTGCTCTGCGCCGCTCCCTGTCACGCGCTTGGTGGCTGCAGCCGCTTTGGGACGCCTCGTCCCTGCCCTGGCTGTGCCATGTCCTAGCCCCCGGTGTGGCCTTTGCATCCGTGTCCTATTCCTGACAACAGCTGCCAGCATCCTGCCCGCCTCYGGGAGCGGTTGGCTAAAATATATTAGATGTTTTTAGAGATGAAGTCAAGCAGCAAAATCCAGGTGTAGCACACCATGAAAACCTGCTGTGCTTGTCGTTAAAAGAAAAGCTAGTTGCATGTGTTGGACCCCAAACTGGAGCACTTCTGAAAGCTGGGCGTTGGGTTTTGTTTTAGTTTGGCTCTGGCTCTTCTTTTTTTTAACGGGATTTGCGCTGTGGTCCCACCTTGCGGAGGGTCCGCAGTAACGCTGCAGGCCTGCTAGCAGTGCCCTGCAAACCAGTTTACATCTGAAATAGTTCYGAATCGCCATATCCATGGAAGCAAACATGCTGCTCCCTTCGGCATGAGTGCTTAGAGAGGAGCTGCTCCCACTCCCCTGGCAGAGCAGACCTTGTTGGGCCAGAGCTCTAAGCKGCGCGGATAGGCCCTAATCGACTTTTTTGGGCAGTGCATCAGGCTGTAGGATTTGGTCTGTGAAATGGGTGGAGGACAGAGCCGTGCACCTGAGTGCACTGCTTAAAACACCCAGTGGCTGAGCGGCCCAGGCAGGGAAATGCGTGTGCATGCAATAACTTCCATGCCTCTGGGTTTATTTAAAACCCTCCGTGACTTGGCTTGCAGGAGGCCGTGAGGTGTCTGCGCAGGCCTTGGGGATGGTTTTTGAGGCTGCGAGGCGAACTTGGGAGAGGGAAGCATGGGGGGATGCCTGGGGCTGCCGAGGTCGGGCGCCGCTCCCCGAAAGGGGGAAGGTTAGACTGCGTTATCAAAAAAAAAAAAACCCAGAAGACATGAGAAAATCCCTTCTGAGGGCAGGGGAGGGAAAGCCCTGCTCCTCGGGGCACCAGAAACTCTACTTCAGCAAATAAACCAGGAAGGTGCCTCAGGAGCAGCCTTGCGCTGCAGGGGAGGAATCTAGTTGTGTCAAACTCTTGCCTTTTGCATCAATTTTTTATGTTAGATGGGCCTGTTTTTCACAATAACACAGCGAGCTGGGAGCCTGGTACTAAAGCTGAGCTCTGTTGCAGTCAGTGAGTTTGCGCTGTCTGGGTCTGTATTTCTCAGAAGTGGATTATATGGCACATTATGAAAACAAGTGTATGGCATACCACAGGTTTTGCTCTCTTAATGCCCGTGTGCAGCTCCTGCTAACATCAGTAAAAGATTTATTTTTCACCTGGGGACAAAATATACCCGGCTAGTCTTTCTTATTTTGTCACAAGGAGCAGGCRGGGCTTTCTGATGTGCTCCCAGCGGGACATCTGCATTAAGGCACAGCCTTCGAGCATCCTCTCTGTTTTCTCGGTGTCGTTTGAGTGCCTTTTCCTAATAATTGGACAGTGCATTCATGTTCATCACAGATCGCAGCGCCTCACTCAAAGAGCATCTCAGTGGGATACTTCTGTTTCGTTCAGCCCCGATCCAGCCAGYGCCCAGACAGGCGAGCCGCGGTGCTCGTGCACCGTTCCTTGTCTCTCCGTGCAGAAGATAAAGCACGGCTCTGCTCCGAGTTAGGAGGCTTTGAGAGCGCGTGCCGGCATGGACTGTGCGTGTGCGCAACACGGACGTGTAATGGGCTTGCGACTGGAGTCGCTGTCGCGGTGAAATCTAATCGCATTAACACAGCCAGTGTTGCGAGTGGGCCTGAACAAATGCTTTTTRCTGCTGGTTTCCTGATGCGTTGGGCAGTTTGAACTTGAGACCTGAGCTTTACAGTGAGTGTTTTTATTTCTGCACTGGCCGGATCAAATCTCTGGCTGCAATCGCCTTAGTGCCTTAGAGTGTCGGAAATCCAACTTGAGCCGCCTGGACCTCTCTGCGCTGCTGTAATGAGCTGTTGGTAAATCCCCTGGGCTTTAGGAGCTGGAGCGCTCGCAGTGGGACCCGGATGCTCCCCTGCAGCCTGCCTGGTTCGGGCCTCCCTGTCTGCCTTCAGACTCGACCTGTTCTAGACCCCATCTGGGTGGGGGAGAGAAGAGGGATGGAGGGACTTGTGCTCGAGACCGACTCTGCCTCCCGGCCGCCTGCATCCCTTGCACGCTGGATGCCAGCGTGGCGTTTGAATGAGGCTGCCAGCATGCGCTTGCCTAAGCTCTCCCTTAAGACTTGTGTTTCGGTCAATAACCTGAGTCAATAGCAGCTGGAAGGATGCTCAGAGTCTCTTAAAACAAGCCCACAAGTGACTCCAGTTTAGCACATGGGTGTTTGAGTGGTGATGTCTGCCCGAAATCCTCGTTAACACCCTGATTATGGCTGCTAAAGTTCAAAACACCAGGCCCCTCTAGCAGACGCTCCCCTGCAAATCCCCTGCATTTCAAACCACTTTATATAGTTTATAGCTGAATATAACCTTGCAGCCTCTTGTCTAGGAAGTCATGATTATTAATCTGGCTGCATAGGAGAAGCAGCTGAGACGGGCTAAATGTTATGCCAAAGTTGTGCAGTTGAGCTGGCAGAAAGCACAGGAATCGAGCCCGGTTGCGTTCCGCACCTGCTGCCGTCGTTTCCCCAAAATTAAACTTCCCCTAAATAAATCTTCAGATTCCAGGTCTTCCTTTCGCGTTACAGTGTGGCATCGCATATCTGGGACGCACAGCTCGGCAAAGGGGAGCTCGGGACGTCCGCGGCGCCGTCAGTGTCGCAAACCCACCTACTGCTCTGCTATTAGTGTTACCATGGCGTCATCAGCAGAAGCTCTTAGATGTGGCAGGGGTATAAATAGCTCCCTACCTGGGTGCAGCGTGTGTCTGCGCCCTCCCCGCGGCTGGAGGGTAAAGYACCGGCAAGGATAGGTCCCAGAGGAGAGGCGGTAGTGGGGAAAAACAAGCGCGTAACTTCGGAAACCTTCCAGCTAAGGCAGCTGCAGGAAGGCAAGTTGTGGTGCCGGAAAGCCCGAAAGCTGGAGCTGGGATTTGTGGCGCTGGGAGAGCTCAGCAGGAAGGGCCGAACCTTCCCGGTGCGGCCGAGGACCAGCAGGGCGCTGGTGGTGCTTGGCAGCGGACAGGGATAGGGACGCCGTGGGCACGTGGTGCCTCCGGGCAGACCTGCCGCAGGTAAAGCGGTGCTAAAATCCTCTCCTGCTTAGTTCACAGGACAATGTTAGGATCTGCTGTGCAAAGATGTCCTATTTATTTTGCTCCTTGGAAGGCCTCATCCTTGCATCCAGCTTTCTCATCTGTTTTTGTTAAAGTGTTTTTTAATATTCAGAGTCTCTGAATGGTGCCAAGCTGCTCTCTACTTTTTAAAAATAAACAAGAACCTGCACAAAAAATATATCCCTCTTCCCTCGTGGAGTACAGACCCGCTGTTATATAGTGCTCTGGTGCAAGACTGACAGCTTTACAGGCTATGCAATAAATAATGAATGTGATAATTTAGGGTCCAGACGGCTGTCAGGGCTGGGCTCAGTATTTCCCAAGCTGCTGGGGTGGGAATGCCGGTTGTGCTCCCCGAGAGCTTGGGGCTTCTCCCTCGTGGTCATGCTGAACGTCCCTCCGGGGAGATCCCGGGCCCTGCAGCTGTGGCAATGGGACCGAGGACACGCGCCCGCGAGGAGACGCCTGCGCTTTGGGTGTCTTCATGCAGCTTGAGAGCTGACTTTATTCCCCTGTCTGCCAAGACCGACTCCCTGCCTACAGCTCCGCAAGCGCCCAAAGACATCTATTGTCTGAAAAACCAAAAATGAGTTGGCTTTGGTTCCCTAATCCAGAAGGAGCTTGATACAGCTYGGTACAGCAGGTTTTCATAATGTTTCTTCCCCTCCATCTATGTTGTTTGACTCTTAAGTGACGCTCTAAGGAAGCCTCACGTCTTTGAAAGCCCTTGATCAGTATGGGGGTTTATTTGTTTATACGGCAACGTTGYGAGCTTTGCCGGAGTTAACCCGGTGCGAAGGGGATTGCGTGCAGCAGTGCGGCCCCGTTCCCGCCGAGCCCTGGGGTTCCCGGGGCACCYGCCGTTCCCGGGGTGAGCGCTGCCGAGGGAGCCCCCGCCGCCAAAGGGCGAGTCGCGGTGCTCGTCCGCTCCCGGCAGCCCTGCTTCGGTGAGCAGCGCGCCCTGCGTTCCCAGCTTGGGGAATTGCCCAGAGCTTCCCTCGGGACGTGGCTGAGCCCTGGAGGAATGTTCCAGGTGGCTGCACGGGTTTGCTTCGTGCCCAGCACCTTAAAGCAAAGCTCTCTAAGCGCTTCCTAAAGATTGGGGTGTCCTTTTGGCGTGATCGTTGCAAATACACAAAGCAGCATCGGAAACCTTGGGGCTTACAGCGGTTGTTAAAGAAGGGATGAGCCCCTGACTACATCCCTACCTGGGTGCAGCGTGTGTCTGCGCCCTCCCCGCGGCTGGAGGGTAAAGCACTGGCAAGGACAGGTCCCAGAGGAGAGGCGGTAGCAGGGAAAAACAAGCGCRTAACTTCGGAAACCTTCTGGCTAACGCAGCTGCAGGAAGGCAAGTTGTCACGCCRGAAAGCACGTGGGGAGGTGCCTGCCTCTCCTCCGGGACCAAGTTCATTGGACTTCTCGTAGGTAGTTTGGGCTGTGTATGTATACAAAGCGCCTGAGCGCTGTGCAGTGAGATTTGGTGACTTAAGTCAGGCTGTGCTTTAATGCATATGAGCTCAGTCTCCACGTGGACTCAAGTCCGTGGGCTGGGTTCCCGGCGTGCTGCGTTTAGGTGTGCATGATGCATGTGTGTGTGTGTGTGTAGGAAATGCCTCCCCAATTACACGGATGGATGGTCTGCCTTCTCCAATTTGCTTGTGGTAAATTTACAGAGGAAATAATACRGGCCATTAAGCTCTCTGCAGATGCATTTTGAGTGGCAGAAGCCTTGGTTGCTCCGTCTGATAGTGATTGATCAGGCGATGGGGAACGGCAGCACAATTCCTTTGTCTCAATCTATTGTGCCCCAGGGAGCGTGTCCAGCCTRGCACAGCCCAGCCCTTCTGGCTTCCTCTTTAGTCCCAGGTCATCCTCCTCTGCCCCTAGAAAGTACAGCCRTTTCTAAAAAGTTTGGAAACGGCTGCTCCTCTGTGTTAGCCAAGTGAGCGGCTTTCTGGGCATTGGTGACGTTGGGCCTGAGACACCGCCGTCGGATGCGCTCGGATCATCTCCAGGGCCCAGCTGCCGCCTTGCAAAGAGCCGCCCCYGGCAGCGCGTCCCCGCAGAGCCCGGGGGGACGGGGGGCGTTTGCCCCTGCTGCTCCCCTCTCGGGCCGTGCAGGGACGGTAGGGGGAAAGGGAACTGAAGGAAGTTTCCCAGGAGCCCTATTTCTGACTAGTGCCATCCTGAAGCTTGTTTGCTAGAGATCCTGCTGCCACGTATTAAAATCGGCTCTGAGAAAGTGACTGCTGTTCCGAGTCTTACAGGGTCAGAGAATAACTTAGTTTGTAAGGGAAACTCAGCAGAGACCCCTGGATGTCTCTGGTACAGCTGCCTGCTCAAAACAGGGCCAACGTCAATGCRTACGAGATTGCTCAGGGCTTTGGCCACTCAAATTAGGAAAATCTCAAGGCTGGGGGTTCTGCAGCCCCTCTGAGTCCCCGTCCCAGGGCTGCACCGCTCTCACTGTGAATGTTTTTTTCYTATGCCTGTTTGCGTTACAACAGTTTTTATCTGCACTATGTATCTTACATCCTTGTATCCCCTCCCAGGGCTGGAGGTTAAAGAGATTCTCTCCTTTCCCTCTCTGCTCTCATTGAGGAACTAAGCACGGTCTCTCGCCAGGGTCCTCCAGTGCTAGGAGAGAAGCGACTCCCAAGCTTTGGCTCTAGGTGTTGCCATGTGCAGTGTCTCCTCCACCTTCATCTCTCCAGTTTCCTCCTAAACTGGAAATCCTGGACTGGCTGAGGRAATGGTTGGCAGTATTTCTAGTGCTGCCCAGTTGCAGAGAGATCGGAGACCTTGTGGGAGGAGGTAGTTTTGCATGATGTACTGCCAAATGTATAGCCTTGAAGGGATTATATGTGGATGCAAACCTGCTCCTGAATCTTGTGTAAGAGCCTGTGCTTCAGCTTTGTGCTCTGGGAGCTGTTGTGGACATGCCCAGAGGTAGCCTGGGAGGAGCAGGGGTTGTGCCTGGGATCAACCTAGAGCCTTCGGCTGCGGTCACTGCTGAGGTGGGAATAGCCCGAGCCCTTCCCTTGGATGTAGAGGCTGCTGTCTCCCGTCCTCAAAGCAACTAGTGTTCCTTTAGAGAGATTACGATCTCTTATGAACGCTCCCCCGTCCAGCCAGGATAATGGCTTGAAGCCCGCGGCTTGCAGGATGGGTGCGAGCCTTGGGGGAGTTGGGGGATCAGCCGTGGAGGAGATGGAAAGGACGGAGGGAGCTGATGATGTTTAAAACAAGGACCGGAGCCCCCTCTGTGCACGCCCCGGTCTGCCCCATCCCCAGGGTCCCCCCCGGTCCGAGCACCCGGCTGGGCGTGGGAAAGCGCAAAGCCGAGCGGCTGCCGGTGGCACCCGCGGGTGCTCTGCCTGCCCTCGCTCCTGCTCCCGCTCCGAGCTCAGGCCCAGGGCGTGGGAGTTTTTGTCCATGACTTTGCACCGAGACCCCTCCGGCTTCCCACCGCCCTGACCCGCTGCAAACCCCTGAGCAGCCTGAAACACGTGAATCCTGCCCGTGTGCACGGCGCGCCCCAAGCTCCCCCCCACCCGAGATCCTCGTGGGGGCAGATAGGAAGGGGGTGCAGAAAACCGGGGTCTCAYCGGTCCTCCCTCCCTCCCTGGAGCACAGCTCACGTTCCTTGGGCTGTGGTCTGTCCTCGGCTCTGCCAGCCCGTGCCGGAGACGCTGGAGCAGCTTTGTGCAGCCAGGGCAGGGAAGCGTTGCCAGCTGCCCACCCCGGGTGCCTCCCCGCGGCGCTACCTGCCTCCCACCTAGACGCTGAAGATGCCCGATCGCGTGAACGGTCCCTCCCGAGTGTCCCCAGCCCGTGAGCATCAGGAAAAGTGTAACGGCAGTACGGAAATAAAAACCTCGGAGTTATTCCATCCGAGCTTTTGCTGCTAACAGCCATGTCAGTCTGGGTAGCCGGATCAGGCTCTGCCACAAGTGACACATCCGTAGCCCCCCCTTTCCTCCAACTCCACCCCCGGCTCCTTCCCAGCACAGGGAGCGCCCGCATGGAGCCTGCAAAGCCGGTGCCGGCCGAGGAACGCGCAGACCGGCCCCGTGCTCGTGCCGCCTTGTCCCCTCGCGTGGCAGCGGGGACTCGGCAGCTCCCGTCTCCGCTCCTGCCGCCGGCACCCGGGGGGGAGCCCAGCGTCCCTGCAAGTTGGCTTTGCTGAGGAATGGTGCCCCGAAATCCCGAGCCTCTTTCCTTCTTCTCGGACAGGGGATGGAGGGAGAAGGCGCTTACCTTGTGCGGGGTCGCCGCGCGTGTGCATGAGCTGGGGGGGTCCTGGGCCGCCGCCTTTGCCGCGAGCAGCGCTGCGCTGGCGCCGGTGCCTGCCCGAGTGTGGATGTGTGCGCCCAAAGCCACTGCAGCATCTCTGCATTAGGATGTGCTCCTCCCTCTCCTCCCTCCTTGCGTGCGCGCTCCCTCGCTCGCTCGCTGCCAACCGCCACGCCGGTCCCTGGAGAGGGTATTTTTTCCCTCTGCCTTTACCTCACTTGCCACAGTGCAAGGACCAGTCAGAGCGGCAGAGCGACTTGCAGCATCATGCATAATTCATGGCCTTGCTCAGCCTCGGCGGCGGCCGCTGCCGCCAGCCCCTCGCGGGGAGCCCCTCGCCCGGGCGCTCGCCTCCGGCTCGCCCGTCCCTGGGGCAGGGGCAGGTGTGGGCGCGGGGCCGAGCCCGCGGTGGCCGGTGCACGGAAGGGAACAGCCCAGCTGGGGTCCGGGGGCCGCTGCCCGGGGGGCTCGGCAGGGACACCCCACTGTGCAGCGCCTGCTTCTATATACGTGCAACAGCCCCGTGCCTATATGTGTGTATATACACGTACATGCACAGACATGTACATACTACCATGCTTATATTCACTCTATCTGCTTTATAGCCAAATTTTGGGCCGCTCCACTGAACAGAGCACAGCCCCGAGAAAGCGCTGCGGGTCGTGCCCAGCCTGCGTGTCTCGCTGAGCCCTGGGCGGCGGCGGCGGCTCCTCGAAGCAGCTCGTCGTGTGCGACTAAGCGAGAGGCCTGCGCCCGCTGCCCGGGCTCTTGGCGAGGGAGGGGGCTGCTGGTGCGGCTTAGCCTCGGTTTTGGAGGTTGCTGAGCCACATGGCCTTTGAGGTGATGCTGGTTGCTCAGAGTCGAGCACAGGGCTTGGTGGTAGGGCTGGGGCTTGGAGCCCGGTTCCCCGTTCCCGGTGACTATCTGCAGCCGCGAGGTCTCTGCTGGGGGAAGTGAGGTCCGTCCGGGTGCAGTGACTCTATGAGATGTGATAGGGACGCTCCAGAAAGAGCGGATATGCTCCATGACACCCTGGAGGCACTGAAGTTTGGGGGAGAGAGATGTTCCCRATCATAGAGCTGCTGATAAGGTACAGACTGCTCCATTGGTTTTATTTTTTGCCTGCCTTTACTCGAAAGTAAAGTTCCTTCCCTAAACCAAAGGAAGCAGCCGGGTTTCCCTCCCTTCAGCCCCCGTGTGCAGAGCCCTGGAGCAGGGGACACCTGGGTTCTGGCTCAAAGCCACCGAAAAGCTGCGCCCACCCTCGCGGCTTGACCCTGGGGAYGTCTGTCGGCACCGGTGCAGCGCGGCAAGCCTGGCTCGACCCTCTCCCACGTCGGAGAGTCGCCGTGGTTGCTGGTGGGGCGAGCGACAGGGATGTTTTTCCCTGTGCGACTCTTCCCTGCGGGACGGTATCTGTTGCCTCCCGCTGCAGCACCACTCCGGGCTGGAGCGTTGCTCCATCCCGCTTTGTGCTGCCCCGTGCCTTCTCCTCCGGCCTGGGGCTGCCGGGAAGCCTCCGGCCATCCTTGGGGCACGGCAAGGTGGTGCTGGGTGCACCCACGCGCCCTGCCAGCCGGCTGGCCACGGCTTAGCCCGGCGGGTCACGGCTCGCCACCCTGCGCCTGAAGCTGCGCGGAAGCGGAGGATTAGGGAGCATCGCAGGGACTGTCCCGCACTTCTGAGCCCTTCCAGCTCCGGCACGGGCCCATTAATAACACAAGGAGACGAACAGGCACTGGGGCTGTCTACAGGTTAATGGCCTGCAATTACAGAAGAGTAATTAAGGCATTAGTATCTCTATTGATTGGCAAAGCTCCAGCAGTCCAGACCGCCGCAGCCACACGGGCGCGGGGAGGAGAGCGCCTTGCTCTGCGGCCCCGGCTCGCCTGGCGCGACGAGTGGGGCGMGCTGCAACGGGGAGCGCGCGCGGCTCCGGCCCCGCTTTTCCCTGCGCCTCTGCCCAGTTCTCTGCACCGTTAGCTGCCGCTTTCAGGTGAAGCTTGGGGAAAGCGGCCGCTGCCCTCGCCGCGCACCTTGCTGCGAAGGCAGGCGCTCTGCAGCTCGCGTGCGCCAGGCGTGCCGGCCGGCCCTGGCTCGTCCTGGTGGGCTCGCCCGTGATTTTTCCACTTGGTTTTGCAGGACAGAAAGGAGGAATGTGGCTCGATCCCCTTATGCTACTGGCTGAGCCCGTAGCGGAGGTGCTATCCGGGGGGAAACCCGGGTGGGGGGCCCAGCCGCAACTGGCATTTGCAGCGGTCAGGAAGGGCAGTTGCAAAGGACGGGTATGAATATCGGAGCAGAARAGAGAGGCGAAGTCTCCAGGTGTTTGTCCGAGCGCAGAGATGTTCTGAGCCCGCAGCGAGAGCAGCTGGCGGGGGAAGCAGCTCTGTTTGGGCTCTCTGGGAAATTACCTGGGGAGGGCTCGTAGCTACGGGAAGGGGAAGCGGGCTGGTGCTGCCCCTCCACCGCAGAGGGAGATTCAAGACGGACTGTCGGCATCGATCCAAGTCCCCTGCTTCCCCCACCGGGTAGGCAGAGGTCAGGGAAGAAGTGGGTGTCGTTATCCTGCCATAAAAAGGAATGAGCGCTAATGTGCATGTGTCTCTCCCAGTATCGATTGCGAGGATGAGGATGGGTCCATTGTCCTCACTTCCGGACAATAAAAATGTCATGTTTCCTTAATGAATGATGGAAGCAGCAGGCATCCATCAGGGAGCGTGTGGAGCGGATAAATGAATTTCTTCAGGGTCTTCCTGGTTGAGGCCATCTAGTTCACAAGAGTTTTGCCAAGAGCGGATGTTTGCTTGCTCTTTTTGCTTGTCGCATGTGGCCCGTGCAAGGGCAGGACAGCGTCGCTCTGGTCCTGCGGGCTCTTGCCGTCTGTTGAGCTTCCCCATCAGCTGGCAGAGACCTCTGGTCCCTGCTGCAGTTGAGGGGCTTGTTGCCTTTCCCTTCCCTTGAAACCCTGGTAACAAATCACTGCCGGATGTGACTGGCCAGGCGGTCTGGTCTGATGGACCAGATGGGCAGTCGGAGCTTCGGGGTGTTTTTTTTCCCCCTCGGAGGACTATGTCAGTCTATTCCCAGCTGACTCTCGCCTGCGGTCCATGTCCAAGGTGCCCTCCAGCCTCAGAGCTCGGAGACCTTGAAGGAAAGCCGGGATCCCAAGTGTTAGGAGCTCGACATTGACTTGTGCCGAACCAAATGCAGAAGCGGAATAAACCCCAGACTGGCTCAGAGTCCGTTTCCTCGTGCCTTTAAAAGCACCCTGCTCTGTGGTGTCCAGCAGGGCCCAGCGTGCAGAGGGCTCAAAGCGCGACTCCTTCGCTTACACAGCACTGTGCAAGGTCGAGCCCTTGGTCCCCACTGGTAGGCAGGTTCCCATTTCTCCAGCCAGCGGGCAAAGGTTTTTGTGAAGTATTTTAGGAATCTGGGTTCTAGCTCGTTTGAATTTCTGCATTAAGTGCTAAGCTCAATTCCTTCTGCATCCTTCCATACCCCTCAGGATTTTGGGGTGAGGACAGTGGATAAAAGGTGCTCCTTTACATGGTGCTCTTCAAGCAAGTGGTGTTTGTGCGTATGGGGAGGGGGGCAGATAAAGACCCCGCTGCAGCACAAGAGTAGGAAGCATTAATAACTTTATCCTATTAGTGAGGTCTGCAGCAATTACATCTTCATTAGCCAAATAGACTCTTCCCCCCRCCGCCCCTTCAGCCCATTCTCGTCAGGGCTTTGCACGAGGGAGCCTCCGCTAAGAGCACTTCAGAGCCTCGGGGGCCAGGCAGGAAGGATGGAAATGCARTATTGGCCGGGGGAGGAGGCATAGCTCCCCGCTCGTCTGCAGGACGTGCGGGCCAGGAAGGGGCAGCTGGGTTAAGTTGTGGTGCTCCCATACCCCTCGCGGGCTGTYGTCAGCAGTTACGGCTGTTGCCGTTCGTGCAGTTCCTTGGTGGATGGTTGTGCTAATGGAGAAAGACCTGCTGCTTCTGGGCTGGCAGATGTGTGCAACTATTTGAAACTGGGTGACAGGTAGGATAGAAGTTAAGCTATCCAGCTTTCACAATAGTTGCCTATCTGACAAGTATCAGACAGGGCATCAGATGAAATCCCGGTGGTGCGCTCTGTTCTTTCGGAGAACAGGCTTCCCTCCCCGTGTTAAGTATTCTGTCGAGCGCTTCCCAGCCAAGCTGCTGACAAGGCGCTAATGCATCAGGCAGCGGCGTTGCGCTCGCTGGGAGCCGGCACGGTGGCTCCCTGCAAAGAGCCTCGGCGCGGTGAGCTGATGTGCAGCGAGATATGTCAGCGCTCTGCCTCCCTGCCTGCCTGCCGGCTCTCTCCCCGTTTACCCAAGATACTTCCGATATGCTCTTAACAGAGACAGCTTCTTATCCCGGCGCTTTGAACAGCTCCCATGTTTCAATCTTTTTATATTCCACCCGGAGACTTGCCAGGCGTCACGAACAACGCGCCCGTTTGCTGCTTACGGCTCGCCTGGTGCTGCAGGTCTCCTGGGCCGCAGCGGCCGTGGGCCAGAGGCGTCGGAGAGCTGCCTGGAGCCGGCTGTAAGAAACGCCAGCCGCGTGACCCGGAGCCGGGCAGCCGCTGACCCCGGCCATAAGCGCGCCAGCTGGAGGGCAGCGGGTTTGACATGCGAGGGCGATGCGGGGCGCGCCGCCCTGCCTGCTGGCCCGCTCCATGTGAGCCTCTCTCGGCAAGTCTGCAGGGTGCAGCGTGCACTGGAAACCCTGGAGCCGCTGCGCGCGAGCGAGCGAGTTTGCATGGGCTCTGGGAAGTGTCCCCTCAGCCCCGAGCTGGCCGAAATGCCGTGCTGAGGGACGCGGGGGCCGAGCGCCGTGCTGGAGCCGTTACTCCCAGCCCAGCTCCCTTGCTGCTGCTTTCACATCTCAGCACCGTCCTGTCCTGTGCTGAGCTCTTTGCAAGCGGCGGTTTGGAGATGCTTTTAAAACAGAGCATCTAAGATGTCTTATCATTGCGGGTCTTAGCCCAGCGCTCGTACTGCTTTGCCTGGATAAACCAAGGACTAAGGGGTCTAGCAGGGTAACAAGGATGAGCCGAGGTTTTTTAACTGCTTGGTCAAATCATCTTTAGCAGAATCACTGACATGATAAAAGCTGCTCTGTGTTTCTGCAGGAGCGTCCAGGCTGCTGCTCTTTCCCTCTGTGGCCGCTAGTGAGCCGCTGCCTTTGTGCGCGCTGCGTGTGATAGGCGCTGGGAAATTTTGCCGTCTGAATGGTTTAAGGGCAAAGTCCTTTTGAGCTCCCCCTCCCCGTTACCCCCATAATCAAGGAGAGGAAACTAAAACAGAGGGAGCTGCTGAGCTTGGGCGAGCTCCCGGCCCTTCTGGCTGGCCGAAGAGCCCCTTCTGCTCTGTAGTCYGTAACCAGTTGGCTTTTCCTCCAAAAGCATCAGTCACTGGGTGGCTGATAACTGCTCAAGCTGAAGGAGGCGGCCTGAGCGCTGCAATAGCTGCACGCGAACGAGTCCAGCAGCCGCAGTGCTGTAGGCGATGCTGAGTCTCCAAAGTCCTGACAGCTTCTGACATCTGCTGATATAATTTTCTAAGGTGGGATGGAAGGAGGGACGTAAGACAAACTGTTCCTAGTGTCCATACAGATTTGCCATCGCCTGAGCGGTGCTCTCTGGCTTCCCATGGGTGTCACTTAGCGTCGGCAGGTCACCTGCGGCCGGGCAGGGAGGGGGCTGTGCCGGTGTCACCAGAAACAACGAGTATTCGCAGTCGGAGAGGTTTTGCCACAGTGTGACTCGAGCAAAAACCTTTTGGCTTTGTAGCTCTTCCATATAAGCAGTCAGGCTCAGGAGCATCCTTGAGAGCATCCTCTTTGCGCGCCCTCAGGCATTTCGCCCTGGGGCCCCCGAGGTGTCGAAGGGGGCGGCTGGCTCTGCCCTTCTCGACGCAGCGCGAGAGGCGACGGGAGCAGCCCCCGGAGTGGCCTGGACACCCCTTTCCCACGGTCCGGGGAGGACGGTGCGGAGCCACGGGGGCGTTTGCAGCGTCAGTGCCGGCGGTAGCCCGCTTTTACCTTTCGAGAGCTGAGGGAAATGAATTGCGGGCTCAGCATGAGTTTTGAACAATGTTTTATTATATGTTTAGTGTTCTCTATACAAAAAAATCCAGTCTTTTCTTTTTACAGTGATTCAAAAAAATGATATCTGAGTATTTTGGCCTTTTTCAATCTCTCATGCAGTCAGTTTATAAGTCCTTATATTAAACATTTCTCTGTAGTCCATAAATCTTCTTGCTGTAAACTGTTAATTTTACAGCTTCAGATATACATTTCTTATTGGAGAAAGTGGGTTAACTCAAAGGTGTTGGGTTTTTTTGCTTTAAAAAAAGGCAAATAAATACATAGAATACTTTAGAACAACAAAGAGGTTTTACAGACAGGATGGATGGATATATATTTACAAATTATAGAAAAACAAAACATTCCAATATCTTCTTTCTGATGTAAGCAGAAGGAAACAAACATTTAAAACTTTGTACTGCAAAGGAAAAAGTCTGTTTTGCAGATTTGACATGGGGGTTTTAGACTGCGCTTGACAATCAAAGACCGATGCCCACTTGAGAAGGACATGGAGAGACAGGCATTGCCAGGCAAAGGGGAAGCTACTGATGTATTGGGTCATTTTGTTTGTAAGGACCAGAAAAGCATCATTATTCTCTTTAATAAAACAGGTCTTAGTGCAAGAAATAGAACGTGGTTTTTTTATTATTATTATTTTTACAAGGTTTGTTTATTCATTTTTATTGCTTAACTGAAATCGTTCGCTGCTAGTACACAATTAAGCCTGGTACAATGAACGTTATGTTACAGGTTGAACTCACTGTTCTGCTGGGACCTACGCGCCGGAGGAGAGGAGGAATCCGCTGCATCAGGACTTCCCAGGACAGCCGCTAGCGCGAATGGGGAAAGGCCACGGCACATCGAATGAGCGCTGCTCAACAGGTAAGGCATGTCACAGAGACGCGAGTCTAATGATTGATAAGTGCTGTACATCTTTGCCCTCTTGCTGGTCCTGCTCCCCCCAGCACGACTGCGGCAGGAGCTGCATCTCGCTTGGTCACTTAACGCAGCTCCTCATCGACAAGATGGAGCTCTAGGGTCAGAAGTGGCTCTGACACCTGCACTTGGGGTCTTTCGTGTGCAAGAAGGACATACTGGAAGGGGTGCGTGCATGCGTTGAGGGGGCATTATGACCTGGTTTCTGGATAGTATAGCCTGGACAAGTTTCTGTAAGCAGGATTTCAGGAAAGCTCACACCACAACTCATTTGTTCCTGCTGCTTTACCGTCTCTTACTGGACCATCACTTCAGGGAAAACAGGAGCAGCCTCAAGATCATGTAAACATAGTAGCTGTTCTCTTATCCCATGCTTGCTCTGCTGTGGGTGGTATTAGCTGATTGTGCAGGAGGAGGATTTCAAATAGTAAAAGGTTGTGTGTCAAAGAGATGCAGACTTGTTTCCCTGGGCTTGGACACACCCAGCATCCAGCGCAAAGTTCGTATCCCTCTCCAGAGCACGTATGAGGTTTTGGCTCAGGCCATTTCAGAAACAGGCTCAAGTTTGCAAGTTTCAAACTGGACTAAAACTACTTTTTCCCCACCTTCCGGGAGCCCTTGATTTTTTGGGTCTGGCTCGTCTCTCTCTTTTTAGTGTCAGCCCCTAATTTAAACCCTTTATGAAGACGTATCTTCTGTGAAAGAAAAGTTCAAAGCGTGACCTGCTCCTGAGAGCCTGTAAAGGTCCCGGGGAGGGGAAGCCACCATTTGATGGAGACCAACTGCTTCAGAGGGACCCTGCCCTCTGAGCAGAGGGGCCGTGTGAGGCTGGCTGGTCTGGGGCTCTCCCGGTCCCTCAGATAATCCTCGGGGTTAGGTAGGCAGTGAGTGCCGAGGTCACTGGCCCATCCTCACTGGGGAGGGACTGCTGTGCCTCTTCTGCTGTGCTCTTTACCTAGGAGGCAAACGGAGAAGCCAAGCAGCTCACACGGACCCACATTAGGGGACAGGGAGACTCAACATCTCCATTGCTCGTGTTGCAATAGAATAGACAGCATTAGGTGGACAAGAACTACGAGCACAGTCAGCCCTTCCCCTGGGTTGAGTGCGTGTCCTTGTGGTATGTCCCCTCAGTCTCCCAGTGCTCAGGCAAAATTCACTCAGCAGAAGCGTACGCCTGATGCAAGTGTTGGGTGCAGTATTGCCGAGGCTGTGACAGTCGTTTCCCAGAGGTGAGCACGTTTTGGGGCAACATGAACTCACTTTGCTTATCAGAACTTTAGTGGCTTTTGTATTCAGAGCAAGCAAGGGCTTCGCTTCCAGTAACACAGTAACTGCACATGGAAACATCTACTGGATCTTTATTAAAGGGAGTAAAAAATGTTAAGCTCTGTATGAGTTTTGAACTTAGAGATTTAGTGAGAATTTTCTCTTGGTTCCAAAACTCTAGGGGAGGTTTCAAAGAAATGTTATCATTTTTACCATATCTTACAAATTTTGAGTAATTTTACACCAAGCCAATACAAGACTACAACTAATTCACACCAAGCCATTTATCCCCACTGGGCCCTTTATAGACATCCCCTTCCTTTGCTAGTTACTTAATAAGTAACACAGTGATCGGACTGTTTAAATGTTCTTGCAAGACCTTGTGGAGGAAGGACTTAGCCGGTTTGAGTGCAGCTCCTTCCGTCCCTGCTTGCCGAGGCGTGTTACGGTGCACGGGCACAGACTGAAATGGTACGGTGTGAAACGCTTATCTTGTTCTGTTTCCAAATGGATGCTAAGAGGTTTGCTCAGTAAACTGGTGGTTAATGACAGGACATAAATATAGGCTTTAATACAAATGGCACATAATACAGATACACAACACAGACCACCCTGCTTCCAGTAGTGTCTGACCAACTTTCTCGAGGTTTGGAGATGTTGCGTGGTAGCCAAGGGGTTTGCGTTCCCTATTAGCAGCAGGTCCACGTAATGGTAAGAATTTCCTGCGCTGACTGTGAACGAAGATAACCAGCTCCAGTGGCAGAGGCTGGTTTTGGTAGCGAAGGCTGTAGGTTTCTTTCTCTCCTCAGTTCCATGGGTGGTTGGGCAAGAAGTTATGCAAACTCAACACTGCTGTAAGGACAGCCATAGGCA
Organism: Apteryx rowi; assembly: GCF_003343035.1. Lineage (NCBI taxonomy): Eukaryota > Metazoa > Chordata > Aves > Apterygiformes > Apterygidae > Apteryx > Apteryx rowi. The sequence continues at coordinate 3,258,425 of NW_020450705.1, forward strand.
GGGGAAGCAGTTATCCCCTTGACTGAGAGCTGCTTTAGATTTGGCCTAATGTGTTTGCTTAAAAATTGAAAACAACTGCTGCATGTCCTGGGAATGGGTTGGGAGAAGCTCTCCTTGCAATGGATCAGTGGCAAGAGACTGCAGTAGAATTAGGCCTGTTGTATTAATGCATTTACACTGACAATAACAGAGCAACGCTTACGGTTCCGACCCCTGCCAAGGCTACACGGACAAAGGACCGTGGCAGACGGTTTCCTCTGTGGTTTAGACCATGGTAGCAGGAGTACCCCTAGCTAGAGGAAGGACCTCCGCCACCTGTTAACACCAGTGGTTCGTACGGTACGTCTGACTCCTTTGCCGCTCGGTTTGCATCCAGCTCTCCCTTCTGCTTTCTCTGTGTGATTCAACAGTGTGTGTTGCGCAGCTGTTGACCTAGTCTGGCTTCTCTTCCTTGCAATGCAGGATAGTTGTGCCATTAGCAGCTTAAAGAATGTGGCAAAGTACATCTAAACAATCCATATTAGTAGAAGTATTCTTGTTAGCAATATGTCTTCATAGCAAACCAGCTTGAAAGCTAAAAGAATAATTGCATTAATCCTATTGCATTTAATCCATTATGCTGAACAAAACCATCTCCTTTAAGAAAGAAATGAAAGAAAAATCCATCCTAACATAGTTCTGCATCCGTGAAACTGTCTGAAGAAATCCGATCTCTCTCAGCAAAGGTACCTTTGGTTTCAAAAGTGCAGGAAGTGGGAGAATACACATGGCGTTGTCCACTAAGTACTGTTTATTATAAAACTCTACCTTCTACAATGATCCATGCTTTCTCAGCTGGGAGAGCTGCCCAGGCATCCTACTCATATTGGTTTGACGGATCAAAGACCATCGCATTAGGGGCGCGTAAGCTGTGGGTGAATAGTATCAGTTTATTAAACTTCATGGGAAGTTTGAAGCTGTGTAAGGCATGTGAAGGAGCACTCCTATCTGAGACGCTTTGTTACAGTGTATTAACAGGTTAACTTAACTTGCGTGTTCTTGATATGTAAATAACACAATGGGTGCGAGTTCCGCATTGCAGCCATTAGCACGTGGAAGTGTCTCTCTTAGGCTGATTGATCGAAGGAGGCAAAGGCCACTGTAAGAAATTAGCAGGAGATTTTAGCCGAAAACACTGTCAATCTGACTCATACCCCATTGCTTGGGGAAGATGTGGACATCGGGCCCTGCATTCCTGCCTCATAAAGCTGTGTTTTCATCACGCTTTCCCGAGGGACTTGCGTCCCTGAACTGTTCAGGTTGCTGATCAGGAGGCGCAGTGCAGGTTGATATCAGGAGTTCTCCCACCCGCTCCGAGCGGGTGCTGTCTCATCCTGATTTAGTGGTTTTGTGTTTTTTGGTTTTTTTTTTTTAAAAAAAGCAATTACTGGTCCCTTCATTCTATGTTAATACTGGTCCTGCTTCCACTCCCTCTTTGCTACATAAGATGTATGGAGTTGCCTTTAAAAGAAAGCAGGCATGGTCTGGGGGTGGTTTCTCCCCAAATTCTTACAAAGCAAAGACTAAAACAAAACATTTTGCCTGTAGTTATCCAGGCGAGCAATGCTGTTATCCTGGTGAGTGAGCCATCACTTGGAATCAGAGGGTGAGCTGCACCTGGCTGTCCTTAAGCAAATCCCAGAAGCTCTTCTGCAACTTACTTTTCTCTAAGGATTCTTCCGAGCCGCACGGAGATGGTGGGGTCACCTCCCTGCGGGCTTTGCAGGTGGGGACGTGCCGCGGTGCCTGAACCAACGTGGAGGTTCGGCACTGACACGAGTTACGGCGCAGTCCCAGCGGTGCCAAGGAAAGTGGTAGGGGACCTGCTCTTCCCTTCCGGCTGGTCAGGTTCTGCTTGATCTTTCGGGAAGAGGTTGTGGTGCTGACTTGTTTGGGAAAGGTTATGGGTGAGGCGCTGCTGTAAAGATGAACACGTCAGTAATGCAGTCCTGTAGTGGTGTTACCCATAGATTGACCCATCTCCTTTTCTTTTATGCATTTATGCTGCTCTTACTACCCTGGAGAGACCCTGCTCACCCCTCTTCCCTCTCCCAAACTCTGTTTTCCCTTATCTGGAACCTTCCCGCAAAGATTAAAAAGAAGAACTTTTAACTCCCCCCCAAAAGAACAAGAAGAGCCTCGGGAAGCCGCGGCGGCAGCCACCGTGCGCAGCCGAGCCGGGTGGGCTGGTGGAGAGGACCTGGGGGTGGCGGCGGCCAGGCCCTGAAGCGCTTGTGCATCCCGCTCCTGCTCTAGCCCCTTTGGTTCAGCTCAGATTTCAGCTACAGCTACGACCCCGCAGCACCTCGGCAGTCCTTGCCATTGCTTCTTTGCTAAGGATAAGATGGCTTCAGCAGCCCCCGGGCCTGCCTGTTTGCTTGGATTTTTTTTCTTTTTTTTTCTTTTTTTTTTCTTTTTTTTGTCATTGTTGGTTTGTTTCATTCACACGTTTCTGCTGGAGGCAGCAGTGGCGGCGGCTGTTGTTTAACCCCCATCCACTACATATATCTTAGGTCGTTTGTGGTTTCACATGTGTATTGCGCTATGCCAACGAGTAGATAGCATTGACTGGGGAGGTGGCTTCCGAGCTCTCGTTGCCTTCCGTCTCCTCTTTGTCCTTCTTCACCGTGTACTGGCCGATAAAGGAGCCGTCCTCGTTAAACTGCCCTTCGCCCCCCTCTCCATAGTCCACCAAGCTATCGTCGCTCTCCTGCTGCTTTATGGTGCCGTCCAAGGAGGTCTGGCTGTTGGGCAGCGGTTTGTTGTCTTCGTCGCTGGGTAGCAGAAGACAGACAGACACAGGGAGAGTTGAGAATGGGGCTTACAAGGGACATGGTTAAAACCCAAGGTCTGGATATTCAGAATAAATCCAGTGTGCAAATATGCTGACCAGAGACTGCAAATGCAGGAGAAAAGCAGGTCACGGACTGCAAAAAGCTAGTCATGGTAGGTGCGATACTTAAGTGAGGCTGGGAAAATAGCCTCCGTGCAGGAGGCCCACGGTTGCTTGTGCAATTTGGTTGGTATTTCTGAAAACCCAGCCTTCATATTTTTCTTTGTAGATTATATATTTTTAAGCAGTGTTACATACGATGCTTAGATCAGTCCAACTGGATGTACATTATAAATATCCCTTCCTTGTCATTAGTTATACTCTTTCTTTCTCTCAGCATTTTAACCTAGCTGGTTCCACTCTTTACTGCGGTTTCAGATTTCCTTGTAAAAACACACTCTAGTTTAGATAGCTACATGCAATGGGGAAAGTTTTCAAAGCACTGCAAGGGGGCATATATAGGATGCCAAGTTCAATGCAGCTTCCAAAACTCATGAAAATTTACCTTTCCAAGCTTATTTCTGAGCATCTAAGCTTGTTTGTTCAATTCTTTGTCCTTTTCTCTTTTTCATTGGAAAGATTAAGCCAGGTCRCTGAAAAATATATAGTCTGACCCACAAGAAAAAAATGAACCCTTTAAAGAAACCCTTTTAACAAAAATTTGGGGAGAAGCTGTGTTTTCTACAGAGCGTAAGGACTTGCATTTCATAAATAAAGATAATCTTGCACGGAGGACGAGAGTGGATTGCTATATATAAAAACTGATTTTCATATCAGCTAGTTATTAGTTCATGTTTGATCTTACATCCAGCATGCAAATTGTGTAATACTCCTAGAGACGTCACATACATACCTTAACATTCCTCCCCCTCCCCTTTTTTTTACTTTTTTTAGCTCAGGACTCAGCAGACTCAGAAAACTTGCTCCCCAGTGTATGGCACTCTACTTTGTTCTTTATTTTTCTTAAAATTGGTAAAAGTACCGGGCCACTTCAAAGACGTATTTGCAGAGTCATCTGTCCAAAAATAATTCAGGTTCTTTAAAAGTAAACCTCCTGTGGCTTCTCGGGTTTGGGGGCTGGTTTTCATTAAAATAGCCTTTCAGAAGGAGGAACCTGGGGGCTGGTACCATATGCCCAGGGTGTTGCATTCCCCGGGAAACAGCGGGCTCCTTGCGCTCAGCGCTGTCGTACCCAGGCCCCGCAGTGCCCGGCACCGTCTGCACAGCGACCGGGCGCCTGCGCCGCGCTGGCGCTCCGACTCCGGAGCCRCGCGGTTATGGGACTGTGCTCGTTACTTCCCCTCCTGAGTTTGCCCTGTGGAATTTCGATGGTAGCCCTTGACCATCAGCTTCCACGTCAAGGTGGGCGCACCCAGGGGAAGCACTTTGCTTAGGCCACAGAGCAAACGGCTCTTTAGCGGGSGGAACGGCCGGGGAAGGCGTCCCGTCTCTCCCGTGCCATTCCAGTAACGGCTTCAGCTCTCTACGGTGGGAGAGGAATTTGGTGCCCCACAGCAAAACTCGCAGCTTTATATCATGTTTCCTTATATCAGCACTTTGTAAATTAAGCAATAATACAAACCCAGTGTTTGAGGCCTTGTGTTAACTTGGCATCACAATAAAAATTARCTTGTTAGCTTTGTAAGCAGCTTCTTTTCGGGAGGGGAAGAGAATTCAGTCTGCAAGCAGGACTGCCAGTTAGAAAGCCCAATAAACGTCAAGCAGAGAGTGGCAAAAACCAGATCCTTTTGTTTGAAATGTCYTTTCCCAAGGTTTGGGATGGGTTCAGTTGAAACTGAATCTAGAGCCAGATTCTCCCTAATGTGGGGTTTGCAGTGCCAAACACCCAGACAGTGACTTTCCCAAACTTGCCCCTGGTTTTACCTCTCTCCAATACTATTTGTCCTGTTAGTACATTAAGAGGGTGAAGCAGGTAGTCATTGGCACGTTGATGCAATATAACCCTGTTAAAATGGATTTCTATAGGGTTTGTTGATGTGTGCGTTAGAAAACCAGAGCACCCAGATCAAAACCATTTGGGAAACCTAGTCCTGAGTTGCATACGTCATTGAGACGAGAGGGGAGGCTTGAGCCGGAGGGAGGTTATCCGGATTGAGACAAAAAGTGTGCTGATGGTGTGGGAGCGAGCGTTTCTGCTCGGTTCCCTTGCCCCCGCTCCCTTGGTGGCCGGCAGCGGGGCACGGAAGGAGGCGCTGCGGCCCGCGACTCRAGCAGCCGGGCTGAGCGGCGAGTCCCTCTGAGCTGCAGTTTTGCATCTCACCCCGGCCAGCGACCTGCGGTTGGACCTCGGGGAGGCCGGCGGATCTCGCTGCCAAGCAGGATTAGTCGTTCCAGTACCAGGGCTGGAGGGGGCYGGGAGTCTGGCTGGTGCTCGGAGGAGCCCGCGGCCCACGGAGCGTTTCCAAGCAAAATGCAACTCGCTGGACGTGGGAGTACCCCGGTCTCAGCACGAGTTAGACGGATCTTGTTTAATATGTTAGGTGGAGGCAGGTAGGGGAATAGGGAGGGGAAGGTATAGTTTCAGCTATGAAAGAAACAAACTGCTAGAAGGAAGGGAAAAAAAAAAAGCTAAATGTGCCGGACTTCTGGCAGCACGTGGTCCTACCTTTCAAGAGACCTTCATGGTCCATGTGGATAGACCAGGTGAAAAGGAGAAGAAAGAATGGGAATAAAACAGAGAGAAGCAGAAAGAGCCTGATCAGAGAGAGATATGATGAGGTATGCATTTACAGGGGCAGTGCTTTTCAAAAAAAAAAAAGAAAAAAGAAAAAAATAGTCACTGCATTCCTCATGGAGCTAATTGCCTCGTTATACCAAATGGAGCTAGTATAATTGTTCAGAGCTGGATGAGCCTCATTGGCTTCCCCGAGAAAGCTCATACAAAACAGCAGTGGACTGTGCAGGTAGACAACAGGCTGTTTGCTGATGGGCTGTTAAAAAAGGGCTGTGGACGTCAGTCAGTGAGCTGGCTGCAGGGCAGCGATATGCAGCAGGACAAGGGCCAAGTGGAAGGAGCTCCGTTGCCCTCCATCCCTCCGCTGGGTTTTCGTCTTAACGCAATGCTGGTGCATGAGGGCATCGACAATCCCTACCGACAAGCCTGCTCCTCCCCTGCTGCTTTGAGACCTCTCCTCCCCTCTCTAGGGCTCAGCTGCACGTCCAGGGCCCATCTCGGTCTTGATTTCTACTGAGATGGCCAGTTAGGCACCAGTTGGCACTGCCTGCAGTGCGTACACCTGTGTCGCAGGATGCTGGCCTGAATCAGGACCGAACTGGACCCCAGAAGGTAAAAACACTCAACTTTCCCTTCCCAGCGGCCCAGGTTTCTAGCTGACTCCCCCACGTGCTTAAACATTTGGTATAATGAGGCACAGTCACTGGCACAGAACATTGTCCAAGGATAATGGTCCCCTGCTTTGAAAATAAGCTTCGCAGCTTAGCCTCTGCCCAGGAAAACCATTATTCTGTTAGTGGAACAGAAAGATGTGACAGTGTCTCCTAATTATAGGCTGCAGAGATTTGAAAGTTGCATGCACAGGGCATTAAGGACGTGAGATATGATGAGAGCATATCAGACATGCTATGTGGAGGTGGGGAGGGAAACCAATGAAGAACTCACGTCAGCTCAGATCCTGTCCTCGCTTGAAATACTAATTGCTACCTTCCTTGAGCTTAACATTGCAATCATTTTAAATCTTAATCAGCCAACAGCATTTCATATCAATCCTTCAAGTTCACCTTCCTTTCTGCCTCCTTGAGGGAAGCCTCATTCCTATTACTTCTCCCAGGAGACCTGTTGTTCCTGGGAGGGAGGGGGGAGAGATTTTTTGTTTGGTCTTTTTTTGTTTCATTTTTGTTTGTTTGTTTTCTCCAACTAGTCCATGGGACAACATGATTGAAAATACTGGGGTATTTTGGAGCTTGGTACAGGTTCTGACCCAAAACTGTGCTCTGGCACAGTGCTGCCCCCCCCTTTCCCAATGGGACTCAGGAGAGTTTTCACTCACTCTCCTATGGGGAAGTCTTGCCCCAGTTGTACAAATCCATGCCTCTAGGAGGTGTGTTGTTGATAGGATACTCTGTAACTGAACAGGCCTACTCCAAAGGTCATATCCACTGCCAGTAAGGTGGCAAAAAGCTCATACCTATGGATAATGACCCCCAAATCCAAAAATCCCTGACACTCCTAAACTTTGGTTATTCATGTATGAATGATATCCAAGCTGCCTGTTGTTGCCTTTCTTCTGACTTCTGCCTTTAGCTTTCTAGCTCTTGGGAATGGGGCTGTCAATAAATGTTTGTGATTCAGCTAAGCAGGAGCTACTATGTCATAGGAAAAAGCATTCCCATACCATTCCTTCCCATTGCCTGGACTGTCATTTAGCCCCTTGGATGGTGCTTGGGTAGTAAGTGCAGCATTACTGAAGTCATCACAGCACACTGAAAGGTGACAGCCGTGCTAAGATCTTGGCTTCCTTCTATTCTATGCAAGCGATCCCTGGCAATGCAATTGCCTTAGGAATGATGGTGCTGAGGAGGGTTTGACGGCAACCACCTCAACAGACTATTGATAAGTAGATCTCTGAACTCTATGTGTACTGCCAGAAGCTCGATTATGAGGATCTTATTTGAAATCCAGGCGCTAGAAGTGAACCTGCAGTGCTGTGTGTTGGTAGGCTCTAAGGTGACAGAAAAAGCATCTCTCTTCCCTGTAATTATTTTGCTGGAAACGCCCTTCCGCATTCCCCACGGGTCTGGTGTCACAGAGCAGACAGGCAGACCACACACCACCACTGAACGTTCAGGTGCAGGGAGCACAGCCGCGGGTGCTGGCATCACTGAAGTCGGGCTAGCCCATGAGCCGCGTGACCCCGCGCTCCAGGGCCATGGCCCCACTGCTCCCGCTCCACCATCCATGTGGAGGAAGTGCAGGCGTGGGGAGATGCCTCTGCCCATCTAGCTGGACTGCAGGGACCCCACTCTGAGGCTCCCAGGCAGTTCACCGGTGAGACCTGTCACCGCTAAGAGTGATAACTGAATCTAGCAGGGAAGGTAAAGAAGATCTTGCCCCAGCATGTTGTTTTAGGGAGATAAAGAATGGCAACTTTTTCCTAGAATGTGCCATTTATTTTGTTTTTCACTGGGATTTATTTGTAGTCTGCATCATTTCACATGCCTTGCAGAAAACTGGGGAGCTTTGGGCTTATGACATCCTTTGGAGAAAAACAGTCACTACTGAAATATAATTACAGTGCTACTAATGATATCAACATGACCGTCTTGAAGAATGCAGTTATTCTACCTTTCATTTATATCTTAGGATGCAGGCAGATATATTCACTTTGCTTGTTCTAAAGTCTTTGGTGGAGCATGTGTGGCTTATTACATCTCTTCTGAATTGTAAATAAATCCTTCCCATCTTTGCTATCTCAATTTATAATGCTAGGAGTATTGGTAATGACATACGGTTTCATTAACCCCTGCTTTGAAGTCAGGAGAAAAACACTTCCTAGCCTAATTGGGCTTTGGATTCAGCTCAGATGGAAAGGTGCATTGTAATTCCTTAAAGAAAAGAAAAGCGCACTATAGAGGCTCAAGGTGCAACCTGGGTATATACATCCCAGTCATCAGCCAAGTGCGGGCAATCCAGTGGGATCTGACATCTTTACCTCTTTCTGTTCCTTGGAAGCAACAAGGAAATAAACAGGATCATGAACGCTGCACTGAATGTGAGTAGGTTTGGAGAACACTTGCCTGTATTTGAAATATTTGGGGAGTCTGGAGGAAAGGTAGATGCTCTTCTTCAAAGGATGTCATTTTGCTTGAAAGAGGCTGATCAGATGGTGGTGAAATCACAGCTGTCACAGCAGAATCACTGCTGGGCTACACTGCTACTCTGAAAGGCCATTTCAGTAGGGTTTCCCTGAGCATCTTGCCTGGATTCAGGCAGACCCCCAAATAAGTACACTTACGTGCTTTCAGGGCTGATCTAAGCATAACTTTGAGTGTTTCTATTCTGGATACTGCCTTACGACTAGGAGAGAGGCTGAGCTACAGGGTTATATACTTGAAATATCCTCAGGCTGCTTCAGAGTCAAGTGTGTGTGTGCTTGTGTGTTATGAGTGTCATTAAGGTTGATGTGCACCTGGTGAGAGCTGTGTCCCAGGTAGCTGATGTCAGTCCCATGTCTCTGCCTGGACAGATCCTCCCAGGAGGAGGGACAGGGAAAGAAGGAAACCTTAATAGCATACTCTCAGATTGGTTGCTTTTCCAGGGTTTTAGGCAGGAAATGTTCCCTTTGGTAGAGAACTTGCTGAGAGAAGGAGGCAGGAGGAGGAAGGTGGGAGAAATACCTTCTGAGGCGGTGTGGCACCTCGGCGCTATGGTTATGGGGAGAGGGTACAGCGGTGAGGTCTGTGATGGCTGCGGAGCGGGGCAGATGGGACAGGAGTGGTCGCATGAACACACATGCCAAATGGGAGCATACCTGTAGTCAAACGACCCATCTTCTACGTTCTTGTCTTCAGGATTGAGATGCTCATCTTTGTTATCTCGCACTGTGTAAGCAAGCACATCCCCAATATTTATGTTAAAAAACAGTATAAATTATAAAGGTTTAACTAGAGAGTAACAGCATCTGGTCTCATGGCTGTCTTTGGTAAAATCCCTGCAGGATGAGGTACAGACCTTCATGGACTCTGTAAAAAAGCTCTGTACGTGGAAGGGCTTGTTGGATTGGGTCCCAAAGGTTACTGCAGTGCTGAGGCACCAGGGCACAAGAACTCAAGGTGGCTAGAGAGGATGTATTAATTGGTGAGTTTTCCTAAGCTGCCTTATCTTTGCTTTGCAAAAATTTAATGAGATTTTTTGCTTGAAAATATCTTTTTCTAGAAGAGGATGAGCAAATTTGCAGAACGGGTGTCAGGTCATGCATAACAGGAGTGTCCAGCTCTGTAGCCTGCCTCCTGCACAGCACAGAGAACTCGCCCAACCTTTAATTAACTGAAATGCTTTCCACTACTAATAGCATTCATACTATGGAGGAAGAAAAGCCTTTTTAATCAGAAGCATCTATCTGAGAGCAATACAATTCGATTAGCTCCTGGAAGCCTGGAAGTTTAAACCACGAGAATAAAAAATTGCCATGTAGTGCTCTTACCTGGGTATTTTCCGCCTCTGCTTCTCTTAATGAAGCACACTATCAGCAGAATAAGAACCAGGAGAGCTATGGCGCACATCAGCCCAATGAACCAGCCTTGGGTTGCGATGTCCACGTGATTCTTAGTATAAGCTGGGAGAAGTTGAAAGGAAAAAAGCTATAAGGGACAGACCAGGACAACAGAGAGGAATAAACTACTACGAAAAACTCAGTCCATCAGTTTAGAAACGATGTATCTTTAGTGCTGTATTTTTGAGCGTAGGTGTATTGACCAGGTTATCTGAGAGTGTAATACAGGAACCTGGTTTGTGGCCTTTTTTTTCTTTTTTAAATGGTAGATCAACTCAACATTTTAGCAGTAGCTACACACAGCAAAGGGTCATAACATAAAGTAAAACTTAGCACAGACCAATGAGAAAAATGCATTGAAAATAATGGCAAAAGAAGCTGGGTAACAGATTTGATCTTTCCTTTCCAGTGTCTGAAAGCTATCCTGGAGATGGTTTCTGTGAAAAGAGCAGAAATAAACATGCCCAAGCAATGGCTAAAAGATTTAATCCCTGGCATAAAGTTAGGTAGAACAGCAACAGTAAATCCAGAGGCTTACTGAGCACTGCAGTGCTCATTAGCAGCCTTGAGCTGGGGGAAATCCTAATTCTTGAGGTCCGGCAGGGAGCCTGGGACAGCCTCACCCTTACGCAGAGGCGATGGGGAACAGCTCTGCAGGCTGCGTCCTTTCTTGTGCACTCRAGTGTGGCCGTAGGTAGCTAGAAGCTGCTCAGTGTGTTGTGCTTGTGCTTGGAGCCCTGCCTGAGCAGATAAACCAAAGACTGCATTTGGTGCAGTCTCTCCAGGGCTAACCTCAAACTTCTGAGCCTTGGTACATGCTTGGGCGTTTGGAAACCTAGCTTCTACCCTTTGGGGTGATTATCTGAGCTTTGTCAGCAACTGGTACTGAATGCAATAGATAGTCTGTCACGGTGGGGCATCTGTTTTCAGTAGCCCTGGGGTGGCCGAGAAAGGAGATGTGGAGGCCCAGCAAGACCTGGCCAATGTGTGAGCAGGGACGCGGTACTGGGTACAAAGCCCTGGTTGGTGGTGGAACTTTGAGGAACGACAGCTGGGTCCCAAAAAGTTGAGACGTGGTCTGCTAGCACTGAAAAGTCCTATCCAACACCTAAGTGCCATGTTCTACCGCACATACTCTGACTTGTTATTTGCAGCTCCCCTGCACGGTCAGACGGACAAATCGGTGTCCTATAAATAGCAATAAGCTGCCATTTTCTGGCTCTCATTGACATGCACTTGGTATTCAGCAAAACAGAGCAGAGGAGAAAATAACCTTCAGCACAACAGGGGGGCTTAATTTAACCAGACTGCAGTGCAAACAGACAGAGGTATTCCTGGCAGGAGCGAGGGGAGGTCTGAGCTGGGCAGGATTGAGCTGGGACTTAGCAGGGGGTTGCCTGAAATGGAAAGTACAGTGCAGTGACYGTTTTTTATTGATGTTCATGTGACAAAAAACAACTTCAGATTAGACTGTTACCTGATCTTGGCTACTCTGGTCTATAGTGCTGCCGAATACCAGAAAGGACTGTGCTACCGTCTTTATCATGTTGCATTGCTTAATCACATAAGTGAGCTCAAGTCAACAAGACTTTCCAACCAGTGCCTGTTGTGAGGCAGCACGCACAACTGTCTTGTGTAGGTGCCGGTTGTTACAAGCAGCGAAACACTTGCACGCGGTAAATGGGTGGTTGATCCTTGGGTTAACAGTTACCGAACTGTGCAGGAGCAGTATTGCATCAAGAACAGATGTGAAAATGCCCTTCCCATGGCTCCATGCTCAAGCCAACTCCAAGCATAGCTGCAGAATTTGACTGGGTGACTTTGTTGTCACTGTATGAGAAAAAAGAGAGCATTTTCCCCATCCCAGCGTATCTGAACAGCTTAAGTCGAGGTGCTGCGAACAGTGTACAAGCAGTGACAAGCCATCTCTTAATGCCCTTTCACAAAGTGCTGGTAGCAAGTCATGCCTGAGAAATGATAAATAATTGGATTTAAAAACCACCAAATCCTACACGAGAAGCGATAATGGAGGATCAGCCCTGCCAAATACCGTTGTGCCTGTACTTTTTAGAAACAGATACAGTACATAAATAGCCCAGAGAGGGGAGTGTTATTTAGGAAAGCTACAACTGGATGCACAGTTTTTCAGCCTGCTTCCATCCCCATCCCAAACACCATCCACAGAGGCCTCCAAACCAGGGCCCGTCTCCTCGATTACCCACCCAGCACCAACTGCCTTTTACAACATTTTTAGTATCAGTCCTCAGCTTCTGCTCAAATATGAGAACAAGATGGTGCTGATAAAGAAAGCATAAAAGACAACCCCCCATGAATATATTCTGAACGAAGGGCTCTTGTAGAAGAGACAGCGACTTTAAAATGGGTTGAATTGGTAAACTTCCCTAAACTACGTCCTTTCAGGGGTGTAAGCGCATTGTTGGCCATCAAAATTGAACCCAAGATAGCAGATGCTTTCCTCGGGGAAATCTGAGCCACGATGCCAGCAGATAACTGCAGCCACACCGTGACACAAGGAAATTCACAGAGAAAAGAGGAAAATGAAAAGAGAAAGTCCCACTTGCTAAAAAAATGGCATCAGACACTGAAAGCTCTGTGTTGGTATTACTTCGCTATAGCCTGGTTCAGGATTTTTGAGTGAGATTTTTCAAAGGGCTCAAAGGGTCGTAGGCCTATGGCAAAAGCCATACTTTTCATCTCCGATATGGCGTGAACTTCTCCTAGTGCAGAAGCAGCCTTAGGCACYGGGCTCCTAGGGAAGGTGGGTGGAAGGAGGTGGTGTACTGTGGCCCTTTTGCTGCTTTTCCCTTTAATACTGCTACATTTAACATTTACCTTTAATACAACCTGAGCTAAACAGTCCTCAAAGATGTACTTCTTGTAATGGAGAGAATGAGATTATAACTGAATGGGGCTGGGAACTGGATTCAATTAACTGAGTGCTCGGGGAGGAAAGGGGAATAAAGCTGCACTGGAGAGCTTTGAAATGGCAGGTTGTACCAGCAGTCCTGCTGGATGGGTTCTTTATGGAAAACAATGCTAAGGGAGAATTGAGGGGTTCTTCAAAGTACCAAATGCCAAAGCAGCCCGAGGGGTGTGTTTCATGCCACCTTTCAGGCYGGGTTTTGCATGGGAGGAAGCATTCTGAGTGCCAAGTCACTAGGGGATCTTGCAGTAGGATCATGGCACTGTGTATCATCAAGGTAGAGGTATAATTGCCATACTTCCCAAAAAAGCAACTCATGACGACAAAATTACAGTCACAGCAATCTTGTATTTAGAGTAAACGAATGACTGTCATTGCAGCACTCAAAAGGAGAAGATTAAGTGCATGGCTGTCAGGGAGGATGTTTTGATTTGCTGTAATATAAGGCCAGCATTGAGGGTACATAATAGAAAGCAGCTGTGTGATCGAACAGGTATTGATTTAAATGCAACTGCAGGGACTGTTTTTTTCTTTCTTTTTTTTTTAATTAATTATAATCTTGTGATAGAAAACATATGTTATCTAATAGTCATGGTTTATATGCCAATAACAAAACTGACTAATTCACTGACTAAAGATCAACAAAAATATTGTCTTTTTTCTAAAGCAGACTGTTGGGTTAGTTTTAGTGATTACTCATGTTGAAATGTTGTAGACCAGAGGAGGTTTTACTGTATTTTTCCATTTGACTAAACAAGCTGTGCGTAGGGTTAAAGCTGGTAAAATTTTAGAATTTCCAAAGTTTCCCAGATCCCTGGGATAATCGAGGCTTCCTTAATTTGACGAGAACTAAGCTGCTTCTCAATTTTATTCTGTTGTTATATGAAAAATGCTAGCAATGATCCAAAGTGCTGTACTAAGGAGGCTAGAGCATTAAGACAATTGCTGTAGACAGTCTTTTTAAATGTGCACGYAGCCGTGGATGCACATATTTGAAAAAGAGCGATTATGCTGCGGGAGGGAGGCACGTGCAGTGGTAGCCCTGATACCTGGATCTAACTGTATGTAAAGTGAAACTAGTTTTAAGTTTTGCGTGGATCCTCCTTCCAATGGTTTTAGAGGTGGTGAAATTTTGAATTTAAAAGGTATCTTTGCCTTCAGCTGTGTAGCTTTGAAGTGTCGCTGCTGGAAAGAACTGTTGTGATTAACTGAAAGCTCAATATCCAGCAGAGAAGTCGGACAGCTGTGGTGTGGGTGGACCAGTTCTTATTTATCTACATTCAAACTGAAAAAACCTTTAGAATAGCAATTTGCAAAACATTAGAGGGGGAAAAATAAAAGCCCCCCAGTGCTTTCCTATCCAAAGCATTCCCGGTGACACAGGACAGCGAACGGGGGCTGACCATTCCCGGGAGCTGGGTGCAGGAGGGGAGCCGCGGCGCACGCGGTCCCCTGGGGAGAGGGCTCTATCGCGGGAACAGAGGTGGCGAATCCTTTAGTCTCAGTGATATCATCACTAGCAACTCTTCAATTACAGAAAATAGATATGCCGAGACTGCCAGTGCGAATCAGCCAAGTATGTTACCTTCCCCCCCCGTCCCCCTTTTTAAAGATTCCCTGCCCCTTGGTGTCCGTTGCACAGGTGAATGCCCCTCGTCCCCCGAATCCCCAAGCGGGTGAAAGGCAGGCAAGAAAACAGACGGGTCCAAACTGGGAAAGAGCTATCGAGAAAGAGGAAGGCAGGCATGTGCTGTGGTGCGGGTGCAGTGGTCATTTCCGAGTCAGCGGCGGGTGGGGTTGGGGCTGCCGCGTTGYGGCTGGAGCCCTTCTGCAGAGGTTCTGGCCACCCTCCGAGCTGAGCAATGGGCTCGTTTATTGTCCGGACTCAGAATCGACCTCATGAAATACAGGAGCAGGCTTGGAGCCTGGGGAGCCGCAGCCTCAGCTCCGGACGGTTTGTGTGTCGGAGCCTGGTCCTGCCGAAGCGCAGCCGTGAGCCTCCTCCCGGGGCAAGGAAGAGGCCCTCTGCTCTGGCTGTCGCAAAGCAGCAGAGCAACGGGAAAAACCCAGGGGAAATAAGCCCTGTATGAAAACCRGCTTCTCTGCAAAGATGAGCATGATCTAAGGGAGGCTGTGCTGTGGCTTTCACCACTTCTCACAGGGCGGCTSTAGCCAAAGATGAAGAGGCACATCGGATCGTCAGTGCCGGGCAGAGGCAGGCATGGTCCCAAGGTCAACACTTGCTCCTTATTTATCAGTGTTGGGCAGCGTTAGGCATGCAGAAACACTAGCTGCTGCCATCTGTCCCTGTGTCATCTTAGCACATCGGAGAATGACTTGGTGTAGTTATGGCTTGCCAACTTTTTGGACTCCAAATACAATACTGCAGGGGTGAGAGAGGGGGGAGAGATCCTGCTCCCCTCTCCCACCTCCTTGGTGTGGATGGAACATTTTGCTTTTGTACTTCTAATTAAAAGAGACTGGCAAGTGCTTGAGCTTTCCCTTACACACCTGGGTCTTGGCAAAGTAATTTTAGTTCTTTGAAAATCATTTCTCCTGCCTGGGCTATTACATTTTTCAGCATAGTTTGGCGCAGTGTTGGCAGCTGCTTGTTTTTTCAGCTAAGTGTTTAGGCACAGACGTTGACAGGCATCRTGCATAAATTCCTATGGCAAAACCCTTGAGTGAATACTGAGCAAGTTATAGCTATTTCGATTTACTGAAACTCATCAAGTGTGAACAGTGAAGTCTTATAAATACATAAAGCCTGATTCAATGCCTGGGGAAGTCAGAGTATTTCTGTGGCATTCAGTGGGCAGTGTAGGAAGCCCATAATTAGGATGCGATAAAAATCACTCAGGTGATAGAACTGGAAAATTGCTTGTGCAATTAGATGTAAAGTTGCCAGAGGAAACATACCTGGCTTTTTATCCTTCCAAAAAGTCCTATGCATATGCCGTAGTTGACTGTCACTGAGACCTTTTGCAAACATAGCGTTCCTCCCTCCCGGTACTGTCCCTCATCCGCATCTCATCACACACATCTGCCCGCCTGCTGCTGTGCACCAGCTCTGTGCACTGACCTGGCCCAAACGCGCACACGGACGCTCCTGTGCCAAAGCAACGAACAYCACCACGAGAAGCAACGCGCAAGTGAAAATGCAGACACGCAGCAGGGTCTATCACAGCCATCGCAGGGCTTCAAGCAGAGCTGCAGGACAACATGTGCATGTTCTCTACCCTCATTAAAAGACCCTTTCTTTCAAATTGATCCTGTTCCGTTACTGGCCGTACCAGGGTTTGTGCTCTCCTTTACTGTGCAACTTGGAGCAACCTCACTGAGCCGCTGGGGAGGCAGCTCTTTAATAAGGGCAGAGATGGCACGGGTCCCATGGAGTGGATGAAGCTGGTTCCATGCAGTCATGGTGAAACCGCCCCCGCGGACGTCCTGCGTCTGCGGGGAGAGCTCGGGATGGAGTGACATGCCTCAGAAATGCGCCACGCAGTGGGGCTGAAACCCCTCTCACCTGAGCTTGTCGTAAAGGTAATGTAAGAGTGTTCGCTGGGGCTAGACCATATGGGGAACACCCACAACTTGTACATCATTCCAGGCGTCAGATTAGCCAGCTGCACAGAGGAAGGGGTCTGAGCTTTAACGGGGATAGATTTCTCTGTCTTGTTACCTGAGAAACAGAAACCGCACATCAAACCCAGCCGGCAGGAGGTTTGCAGAGATTACCTTGTTGACACTGCAGGCAATGCATTACGCTATCCCTAGCCACTGAGCAGAAGTAATGCAGCGTGATGGTTCGGGAGCTATTAACATCTCCGTGATCGTTCCTCACTGGGAATAGAAGGAAAACAGTGATGCAGGAATATGGTATGGCTTTTACTGCATCCCTGCTTGTGGTGCTGGAAAAAGTATCCGTAGCTATTCAGGAGAACTCCCCCTACTTTTAGGTCCTTTTTCTGCCCAGCCTCAGTCTGGATACTTTGGTGTTTACAACAGAGTCTGGAATTTGCTTGGTCCCACTCAGTTGGCCCAAGGCCCGTCCTCTTGTGCTACAGGGACCCAGTGCAAGAAGCAACTCTGGCACTTTTGGGAGTGCGCAGCAGTTCTACTTGTAGGTTAAGGAATCTTTTAATGAGCTGGAGGTTGCATTAAATGTGCTGCAAGAGTGCTCACCCCAGCTGGGAGATAGCGTGCTTTGGGGGGGAGAAGGGTTAGTCCTTTAGGTCAAGTGGGGATGGCCACGGGCTGCTGGTTGTTCTTAAGCTCTGTCCTAAGGTTGACCTGTTCTTTGCACTGTGTCAGGAATAATTTGTTGATTAACTTAATGCTAAATGTTAAGTGGATTAATGCAGCAAGCCTGCAGCAGGGGGTTTTATTTGTGGCTCTGGAGAGATGGAGCTCTCTGCCTGACCAGGGTCAACCCTCCCAGTTCAGCAGTGCCGCCGGGCAGGAGGAACGCTGCTTTGGGGCCGAGCGTGCTTCCCACTTAAAATGGCACTACCACCGGAAAGGCGGGAGAGCTCTGCGAGCGCAGCCCGCGCTCGCGTAGGTGCCGTGGCTGCTCGGGAAGGACTGAAAGGCGCAGGCTGATGCTGTGGATCTCTGCYGGGCCCTGGTGACTGCACCTCGAGACGTTGCTGCTGGAGACGGTCCTGAGCACGGGCTCAGCGCTCGGCCTGTGGAAGGGCAGTGCCTGTGCTTTGCCCTTCTCCATGGGGAAAAGGGGCAGAAGCGGTTGCTTTGGGAGCTCTGGCACTTTGCATTCTGGGTTCGGAAATCTGATGAGTTCCCTGAGTTGTGGAAAACGATTCGGAAGGGGGAGGATGGTCTCGTTCCCTAATCGGGGCTGAGAACAGCAAATGCTGCTTTGCCTAATGAAGGCCTGGAAATTTCGGAGTGAGAACAGGCATCGGCTGGGCATTAGGAGAAGCTGTTTTAAGTAGAATGCGAGTTCATCTCTTGTTGTAAACAACCAAAAGTGGTTCAATGCCAATAATTATGCACAGTTGGTTTCTTTTAAATGCCGATTTAAGACCGACATACCAGACAGTGTGAAAGCTGAAATGGCTGGGAAATAAAGTCAGGGATAAAGCAGCGTTCATCACTGCCTAGCTATTAAAAAAACGACACCCCAACAACATGTAAACATCTTTTCAAAACAAGTACTGAAAGGAGAGATACTGGCTTTGATTTCCAGACTAAGTACAGCCTTACAGTTTTAAGAGACAATGATATCTGTTACGACAGGAGGTTTGGGATCATAGATTCTGCCAACTCCAGGTTCAAAAAGGCCTTCAAAGACATGCATTTTCTTTAAAACTGTCCTCCAATTTAGATTTTAGATTTAGATTGTAGATTTTATTTGCTTTTCCTTAAAGATTTGTCCCCCTTCATATATATATATATATTTATATATACATTTTTTAATATATATATTTAAAGCTGTTTATGTTGTGACCAGATATAGCCCAGCTCTGAATCCTTGAACAAATGAACAGCCTCGTTCACTACATACAGTGCAAGGAGGGGGAATCGCTTGTGAATTAGAGCGACGTGAATAGTTCTGGTCCACTCTAAACGGCCATGACCATGTCCTAGCTTTTTCCTCTCTCCTCCTCCGTGTGGCTGTACAGCATCACTCGATACCCAGTAATTAAAATTGCCTTGTAGACTGGGTTGAAACCTTGGGAGCTGGCAGGATCTCTAATGGCATCACCACCCTGTAGATTCCCCACGCGATCTGATGCTTACTGGTGATATACTTAACCACAAAGTCAGTTCCTGCAGAGTAATTGTGGCTCCAGGTGATGTTTGCCCAGTTACTATTAGCCAAAGCTCTTATGTCCCATATGGACGATCCATTGGTGGCTGGTGGACAGGTTAGAACAGGAGTTAGTATTTTGGATTATACACGAATGAGACCTCATCTAGCATCTGGCATTCGTAAAATCTTACAGAATCCTTCCTAAAGTTAATGTCTCTACCTTAGCCTATGACCATGTCTAAGGAAACATTTATTTCTTATAAAATCCTTAACTTTAAACTTTTGGGGGAAGTTTGATAGCAAGAGATCATTTTGTATTGTTATTTAAGTCTAACTGCACTCAGTTTATCTCTGAAGTCTTAAGGCTTCTGTGGCACTTCTGTGAGTGTTTCAGTCAGTATGAAAATCGCCTGGCTAAACTTGTGCCCAAACGAATGCGAGAGACGTGTGCATGAGGGCACACAGACTCACTACCACAACTGAGAAAGAAAGACTGGGAAAGAGTATTTTCATACTACTAGGGGTACAGGCAGCCAGTGGGGCAACGAAGTCCCTCGTTTCTGATTTTGAAGTTGAGGAATGTCGACATTGCTTTGGAGAGTGGATGAACTTCTATTTCTAGCAAAGTAGAGCTAATCCAGTGACTTTGAATAAATTATACCTTGGGTTCTTTTTTTTTTTTTTTTTTTTTTTTAACTTCAGTAGTTGCTCAGGTTTTGGTTTGGCAAAATGCAGATTAGTAACTTCAGTTCCTGGAATGAGGGCGGCTACATGACTTGTAAGAAATCGCAAGGGAGAACCGAATGCTGTAAGATCAAGAAAACATGACCTAGAATCCCTCTTAGGAATACAACCTGCGCTGCCACCCTGCTTCCCTGTCTACCTGCTTAGGCTCTTTGCGTGTGTCCTCAGGGTGGCTTGGGACACGCACTGTTCCCCTTGCATTTCCTTGACTGCTTTAGCTTCTCTGTGTCTTCTCCTGCTGTTCCCTTGCCCTGTTTTGTGGCAGTGTGCGCCCTTCCAGGTAATTGTCTGCTTTCAATTAGGAACGTTTTCTCATGTACTTGCTTAATTGGGACTGTGCTGTGGTAGTAAACTTGTGAAGCTGCTTCATTACGAAGAACTGACAGATAGGGATAAGTTGCATCCGTATCTCTTGATCCTGGTTTTAACTGATTTTGTTAAGGCAGGGCAACTCCTTGCATGGATTCCGCTTATTTCCAGTYGAGCAGCTTTGCACAGTGCCGGACTCAGCTAGCTGGGGAGGTGCAGGGTGCTGCAAGCTACAGCGCAGATTTACATTTCTCGGTTGAGGACTGCATCTTTAATAAGCAAATTAGTGCGGTGTAGGAAATGTGCTGCTAATTCTCAGACCTATTTTACTGCAGAGTACCTTTCACATGGAGGCAGGTCCTTCCCGCGTGTGTTTGGGTTTTTTTGTTGTTGTTGTTTTTTAACCATCCTGAGCTAATCTTGTGTGAGAATGTAAAGAAAGGGGTCTGAACTGGTTTAAATTCCTTGAGTTAAGTGGGTGTCAACCCTGGTATTCATTATTATTAACTTCTTTCTCTCTTTACTAAAAAATAACAGGATTTTTGTAGCCTTTGCAATTGTGTTTTTGAGTGTATGCTATCCAGCTACATAACTGAATTCTTTTGATTGTGCTCCCTTTTGCTATTAGCTTTTTTTTTATTAACTTGAATATAACTATCCATGTAATTATCTATTAGCTGCAGATACCATTATTGCGGTGTTTGTAAAAGCAAGGCTCAGAGAGATGCATCTCTCCACATCTATCAGTAAAACACATATTGTAGAGAATATGCCTCCACCAAAATGGAGTTTTGATCATCCTAGTCTAGCTGATTGCATGATAAGGTTATCTCAGCCTGATAAATACCTGGAATACACCTGCATGCTGTAATTTTATACACTTCCCCAGATTTCCTGTGGCCTATGACTAGGTTACATTACAAAGAGCAGCAGCATAAACCAAAAGACTCCTGTAAGTGGTGACAGGTCTCTTAGCTAACAGCCGATGGGCTAGATTCAAAGCGACACCTTCTCTAATAACACAACCCCCTTTTAATGGCAATAAGGGCAGGTACAGTGCTAAAACCTCTAAGAGCTTTCGTGGGTCTTCTGCCTCATTCCCCAGTGCTGATGCGCACTGAGCATCCCAGCACCCCAGGGAGACCACGTCATCCCCGGTGCTCGGGCAGAGGGGCYGAGGCCAGGAGGATGCCCCAAAGGGGACCAGACCCCCACACGCCCGGGAGCCGCTTGCACACCTTCACTCCTGCGCCCGTGCCACCTCCAGCTCCGTGCAAAGCCCTTCCCAGCGCCCGGGGAGGCCTTTTGCTGCCTGCGCCTGCTGCTAATCCTTACCCTGAGCCAGAGGTGGGGGGAGGTTCAGGCACGGTTAAAGGGGTTAGAGGAAAGAGGAAAGCGCAGTACCAAACTCCTGCTTTGTGGTGGCTGCCGGAGCCCTCTCTGTAGTTGTAGTGGTGGTGGCGACGGTTGTGGTGGGTAGAGTGGTGGCGACTGTAGTGGTGGTGGTGGTAGCGACTGTAGTGGTGGTGGTGGTGGCGACTGTAGTGGTGGTGGTGGTAGTTGTGGCGATAGTTGTGGTATTTGTAGGGCTGGTTGGACTGATTGCAGTTGGAGGCAACCAAGTTGCAGCTGGGAGAGGGAAATGTGAACACTGGCTTTTTAGAAGAGGTTTTATCTCCTGAGGGCTTGCACTCGTCATTCCCAACGGCTAAACACGCAGACACAAGAGAAAAAGCAGAGCAGCACAACACAGAGGCAAGAACGGGCAGGGCAGGGAAGGCAGGGGGCAACAGGCAGCACCGTCGGAAACGAGGGACTGAACCTCGGCTGCGGGGCCCCGGCACTGCCCCGAGCGAGGGCACGGGAGCAAAGCCGGCGGCGAGCCCGGCCGGTGCTCCCCGCTCCTTCTGCTCCCTCTCACGCGGCCACACAACTCGCTTCTCTCTGGCCTTTGCTCTGCCTTCGATCCCTCCCGCCACCCACTTCTGGATTAAATCGCAAGTGCAGGYGCTGCGGGAACGAAAGGAAAAAATTGAGCACCGTTTGTGTAGGAGAGAAACAGAGCAGCCTCTCCCCATCCCGCCGCCCCCCGGCCGGGAGCGCGGGATTTAGCTGAGAGCACTGAAGGCTCCCTGAAATAAGAAACAGGGTTTAACTCTTAAGCAGACATAATAATCCAATCTGTTGTGGACCAGGCAAGCCAAAATTAAATGAATTCAGCAGCCCCTGGACTAGACCTGCAGCATCTGTGAGCTGCCAGCTCAGCCCGCAGACTGGCTGCTGCGTTTCTAGCTCAGCTCAGCTCAGCTCAGCTCTGCGCTAGGGCTGCAGCCTGGAGAGGAAGCACCCTCGGCATTCGCCTTGGTTGGATGCTACTTTGCCATCGCTGCCCCTCACAATTTACATTTAAATAGGGACGAAGAGGCTCGCGCACCCTAGGCTTTCCAGGAGGGAGGTCTGTGAGCAATTTGTTCTTTAAACAGGCCCCCTATTTTGCCTCATCCAAATGTCGTTTGTGCTGTATTTCCAGAGCAAAGGAGTAACGTCCACRTTTTGCACGCGCTCCTCGGTGTAAATGCAGAGGATCCTGAATTCCACCGAAAAGAGAGTGCATTGCCCTGGACTGGTGGGAGGAGGCAGAAAGACCTTTTTTTTGGCTTTGTATTCTTTGGTTTGGGTCAGGGCCTTAATCCTCAAAGGACACGAGTGACTGCCATTAGCTCGCGCATGGGATTGCAGATGGCTTTCGTTAATAGGAAGCACCCGGTGAAACCTCTAGATGAGAGGATCACAAAGAGGTACCGTTAGCCTAACATCTATTAAAAAAGAGCATTAGAAAAGTATTGCTGAAAACTATAGCAGAAAACGCAACTAAACAGCTGCTTAAGCTACCTAAGCTAAATGAACTGAGATTCACCCTGTGATTCTTGCATTAAACTATATTTACTTACTCTTACTGTAGATCAACAGATTACAAGTCCCCCGGTCAGGCACATGAAAACTGCTATTGCAAATATCACCCACAAATGAAAAATAGTTCTAGGAAAATACCTAAAAAGACGTTCCAGAACAAAGCCAGGGCTTTCCTTTTCCCCTGGACCAAGCCAGTCCCTGAATCAGGGTGTATCAGGATGGGGGCTTCCCTTCAAGGATACAAATGCATCGGGGCCAGAGCTGATTTAACGCAGCTAAGACCCAGGGAGGGCCTACCCCTAAAATCTCAGCCCTTCCAGAGATCCAAAGGCCGAGAGGAGCGGTAGGTCAGTCATTCCGTCTCCCTACCGAGCGCAGCTGCAATAAAATCACAGTTACCGGCACATATCGAAAGGGAAAAACCAGAATAACTCCAAGTGTGCCCAGAGAGCAGCCAGGATCCTCTCCATGGCATTGCGACAGGTACAAACAGGCAACTGCAGCCAGCTTCATGCAAAAACGCAGCCATGGACAGAAAGCCACCCGCCTCCTCCCGCCCGGCGTCCCCGGCGCGGCCCCGGGTGCGAGGGACGGCAGTGGGAGCGGGAACGTCCGACGATGCCGCGAGGCTGCAGGGACGGGGAGAGGGCCGAGCCGGGTGGAAGAGTCGCACAACCTTGCTCCTCGTAGGGGTGAGCAGCATAACAAAGCCCGCTCTTGACTCGGCCGCTGCAGCGGGAGCGTTTCTGGGACGGGGGGTTGCTGTTCTGCATTTCTCTTTCTCTCACCCAGTTACTGACTGGGGAGTTTATGGTGTCCTGAGGCTATAAGTTACAAAAGCCTTACTTGGGCTGAGAAATACTAACATCCATCTTTGCTGATTCCTAGCATTTTTTTGAAGGTTAGGAGATTAGTGTGATTAATGTCACCATTAACTCAATTAACCCTCAAGCTGCAACTTTGCAGTAGGTTTCAAATGTACGCCATAAAAGCAGCATAGTAGAAACTAATTATTAGCTAATGCATTTGCACGGTGTCCCCTGCGACTCCCTGCCTCCCTCCCCCCTAAGGAAAATAGGACCCAACAAGGCACAGAGCAACTTGCTCAAAGACAGGATTTGGTGGAAAAGCCACCCCACCTAGGACCGGAGAGGACTGTCTRCAGCACATGTACTTCCACTGATGTAACGGCTTTAGCAGAAGGAAAGATTCATCCTTAACGCTCCTATAGACTCTAGATGGGAAGAGATTATCTGGGATAAGCCAAAGCTTAGCTGTCCCTCACACAGGGTATCATCTTTACGTATTACATGTGCGCACATGGGTGAAACTGCAGGAAGGCTCCCACCGTGGGAAGACCCTCTGGATGCCAGGGTGCCACAATCTATTCAGCAACGGTCGGATTCGTGCTTCTCGTCTCTGGCCGACAGCGATGACAGGAAAGATTTGCCCGCACCGCTGTAACGCTGCAATAGCTCTATTGGAAACAGTCCCTGAGAGCAGGGCTATCGCATTGCATCAGGGTAACGCGGGCTTGCTCCCGAGAGGCTCCCTGTATGAGATTAGGGTGTATTTGCATCCACACTGGGAATAAAAACAGAACCTGGCAAGACTAGGATCAAGTAAAATGGGGGATCCTTTGACTCCACTAGTCCAGAGAAGCGAGGAAGCGGGAGAGTGGCTAGCGGCAGCACCGTACTGCACGGCGAGAAAGATCAAGAGAAGAGGGAAGCTGGGAATGCAGCTGGAGATGCTGGCAAGGACAGTGCATCCCTCCTGGGGTGGCCAGGGCTCCCACAGGTTTGGAGGATTTAGGCCTAATCTGCCCCTGATGGGCATGGGGATTCAAAGCTATAGCCTCATTTGGTTTTGAATATGAAATGTATGTGAAAGAAAAGCTCAGCTGGTAGATTTGGGAGAGGAGATAAGGGACATTTTCTAGTCTTTGAAAGCCATCCCCTAATGAGAGCTGATTTCAGTTTGGAGGAAGATAAAGACGGTCTTTGACAGAAGATCAGAGCTCGCTGACTTCCCCGGAAGAAAAGGGCGCCCTGTCATGTGTGACTGACAGGCAGGAGAGCACATCCGAAAGGAGCCCGTCCAGGGAGGGGGCGAATAGCGCCAGCATGAGGAAGGAACCTTCCCCCCCCCGGGTGGGTGCCTGGGGCCCAGGGCTCCTGCCCGGCAGGTCGTGATGTATCACTGTGCCTGGGGCGCAAAACAGAGAGCTGCGGAGATGGTGGTCCAGGCTGGCACTTCCAGAACTGCTGGAGCCAACTGCTCTTTTCTGAAAGATCATGTCTATTTAGAAATCGTGCAAAAAACGCAGCTGTAATACTTCAGCTGATGTAACATTTCCAGTCTTTGCACAGTAGTTGAATTTACTTTTTTCTGCATTCCCAACTTGCAGGTTCACTCGAGGGCTTTGACAACATTAGCCTCAAGTGTAGTTAAAGTGCTGAGCATCTGGCACTCTGAGGTCCGCAGGAATAAAAATGAGTCTGCTCTCTGAAAGCAGGAGACATGGCTGAGAAGGGGCTGCCACTTCTTAAATTGCAGGGCAGAACAGCACTCTGAAAACCAGTGTGTCTAAAGAAGCAGGCTTGAAATTGCCTCAGTGCCTCTAGGAAACCCAGGGTAAAAGCCAGCCGTAGTAATTTCCATCCTCCTGCTCCCACTGTAGACGAGCCCATCTTCCCAGAAACACATAAACTGCCACTCAGCTCATAAATAGGCCCTGCCTTTGCAACCCGTATATTGCTGCTTCTGTCTGCAAGATACATTACCCTTTCAGGTAATGGAAAGCAAGGGACACGGGGGAGGAGGTGCTGCCTTATAATGGACAGGGAACGCAGCGGTTTGGCTGGGGAATTAATAGGCTCAGTAATGAGATGCTTGCAGCAGGATGGCTTCTTCATGGCTTGCTCAATAGTCTTGTTCTCTTTGTTGCAACTTGGCACCTAGGATCAGGAACGGACTGTTAAAAAGGAGCCCGAGCGCTACACGGAAACTGGGCGAGGATCAGATTCAAAATATCTGAGAAGAAGAATCATAAAAGCAAAAGCAGAGGTATTTAAAGAATGAAACAGGGAGGGAGCCGTGTAAGAGAGAGATTCAAGTCCTGCTCGGAGCAGTCTGGAAGTCCAGTGAGCAGTTGCATGTTTGTTGCAAAATACAGGGAACAATATGCATCCATACTGCTCTTTAATTATTTAATGGAGCTTTTAATGTGTTGTTAGGCTGTAGTAATGACTTTCCCCTGGGTGTGTCTACAGTATAATTAGGCTTGGAAAAATCTGATTATTATTTCATGAAATTTGATGGTTAGACAAATACATTTTCAGAGACTTTTCTTTTCTCCCTCTCCTGGGTTTAGCAACAGAAGAAAACTGTAAAGTCTTTAACAAAAAGAAAAAACGTTCCAGATCTGATAGCTGTAAGAAATTCAAAAATAGAAAGAAATGACTGAATAGCCTGTAAAAGAGAGGGGTCAGCAGTTCCCTACATTTCTACTGCTGTCCGTTTCTAAAACGAACAATAGCATCTTTCTCYTCTGCTTTCTAATTATGGAGAGACGAGATGGGAACAGAGAACAAACAAATCAATGTTTTTTTCCCTGATAGTCTAAGACCAATACCGTTTATGGTCCCAGATGAAGCTTTTCTGTTCACATTGGTAGTGTGGGATCCAGGTTTCATTTCTGGCATTCATAGTACAAGTGACGGCCTTTTTTGTAAATCACCTCTTTGCCCAAGTTACCTGCCCTTTTGCCCAACTCTAGCTTAGGAAATGCACAGCCTTCCTATGCTAAAGTCTTTGCACTTTGCTTTGATTTTGTCAAGTTGGTCCAATTCCTCATACACATACAAACCGGCTCTGAACTTGTGTAGGTAAGGTTACCCCTGGGGAGGGGGAAAAACAGCCATTTTTAGTGCCAACAGCCCATGGCAAAGAGTGTTTTAGTGCAGTTTAAGACAACTTTCACTATGAATCCATAAAATCTACAAAATTTAGGTCACTGAGCAGAGATGAATCTTTAGAGGAAGGTCAAGCAGTAGTTCAGTAGAAACCTACACTCGTTAGGGAGAGAAACAGCCTCTCAGGACAAACACGGTTTAGACCGGGTGCCCGCAGGACCCTGCCCTGTGCCAGCTTTCCAGACACCGTGTCGTAGCCAGAAATGCCGTTCGAGTCAGTGTCGCGAGAACGATTTGTTCTGTGTCTTGCTAGAGCTCGTGCTGCCTTGAAACTCTTCTCTCGATGACGTGCATCACTGCCGTGAACGCTGCCTAAGCTGAAGACCTAATACTCCAGTTCCTAACTCTCAGACTACTTTCAGTTCTGGCAAATCTTTGCCCTTTACTATTTCTCCTATCAGAAATTAAAAGAATAGGGGTGGGGGGGACACTAATATGCTCTATCCTTATAGAATTTAAAGAACTTATCCTTTAAATGGCAAATCGTTTTATCTAGCTTCCAGTGTTTTAAGAAATTATGCCTGAATTGATATTATGCTGGAAGGATAAAAAGATGATGTGTTTTGTAAAGGTCAGCAACATCCACAGAAAGTGGAAAAACACTTTAGAAACTGATTCTGATCCATAGAGAAAATCTGGGTTCTTGTGGACAAGCTCAACTCACATTGAAGTAGGAGCTATACCAGTAAAGCAGGGAGCAAGGGAAAACTCCCCTAAACCAAAAAGGTTAGGTAAGTCCGTTTTCAGTTTCCCACCGCTCAAAGCAGACCAATCTGTTACCCCCTTTTTTTTTTAAGAAGAGAAAATACAGTAAGAAAAAGATTGCCATCTATTCAGAAAGGAAAAAAAGGCAAAATAATATCGATTAAACAAACATTACTGCAACGAAATAAAAGGAGGAGAAACACCTACGAAATAGGGAAGCAAAACGTACAGGTGCGGGTTGGTAAGAGAGGCCAGGTCCTGCACTCGTGTCGCTTCGGACGCGTCCTCACGAGGAAGCGGTTCCTCAGCAGGGACCCGAGCAGGCCTGCGGGCCGCGTCCCGCAAAGGCAGAGCACGAGCCCGCGCAGCTTCCGCCATGCGGGGCAGACGGATGCTGCTGCTCCAGACCAAAAGCTTTTCCGCAGCAGAGCGCTAAGGGTGCATTCTGGAGGGATGCAATCCCTAGTGCCGCCGATAGCCGCTTTCTGAGCTCGGTTACAGGGCTGCAACAGCTGCTTGAAATATTTGCTCCAAGGGAAAGAGAAATCTGGCCTGCAGTAGGAATGCTAGCGAGCAGCTTTTGTAAGAGGTGGGCGTCCTTTGGGCGACAAAAGAAGCTATGCTTATGCTTTGGACTTTGTGGTGCTGACACCGGCTGGTTGGACGCTGGATAATTGGGGATTTAGGATTCCTTGAGAGCAGGAAGATTTCCTGCCCCCCCCCTTTACAAGTAAAAACGTTTCTCTGTGCTTCAATGCTGTTTAGAAATATGCAATAGAGGGCAAAGCCGGGAATCGCCTCGCATGCAGACATGCAGAGCTGTGCACAAACGTCGTACTTAACCCTTTCAGTGGTCACCTGGAAGCGAAGGGGTTGTCCTGTAATTAAGCGGCAGCACTAGCAGAGAGGCAGTGAGCCGGGCAGGTTTTGGTGCACGCACGCCGCACCGCAGACCCGTGCGTCCACACGGGAGGCGGCAGCTCTAGAAGCTCTAATGGAGGTTCCCATGGGTAAAAACCCTGCAAAATCAGTGCAGCCCGCGGCCTGCTTTGATTAGCGCCATTTGGGGTGCAGGGACTGGACTCCACTGACCACACAGGGCTGCCAAATCTTTGTCTTGCAGGGCAGGGAGGTTGAGGCTTACAAAAGGAGAGGGTTTATGCAGACCTGGAATTAAAAGCCTGGTTTAACAGGGCAACTTGACTTTCATTTTGCTTGGGCAGACTGTGGCAGCTGCAGCATTTGATGCGTTTTGTCCGTCATTAGGAAACTAGGTTGTGGAGGCCGTTAAAGGCGTTAAGCCCTGTTCAGAGATGTTTTGATCTTTGGCACCCACCCGCGGAGCCTGACGCTTCCCATGCCCATGGAAAGGGTTAAGAGAGCGCATGCTTCATCGCCAGCACACCCCGGGAAGCACGGGAGCAGCGCGGCGGCRGCGGCAGCCCTGCCCGTGCCGGTTACCTCCTCCAGCCGGTACGGTACCTGGGGTTGGCGTGGCTTCAGAGGGCAGCGCCGGGGATAGAGGGGGGACGAGGAGAGCGTCGGAGAGAAGGGAAGAGAAAACAGAGGAACATATAAAACCAGAACACAGCAACGAGAGACTAGGGACCACTTGCACACAGACACCAGAGACCTCTGCGAGCGAGCAAACGCGTTCGCCGCAACCCCGCCGTCGCCGTCTGCACAGCAGAGCCGGCGGGAGCAGGACCGGCCCCTCCGCACCGGAGCCTGCCAAGAAACGCGCCCCAGCTCCGCGGCAGCGAGGCTCGTGGCGCTGATTAAGCAAAGCTCTTAAGCAGGTGCTTATATCTAATCCCAGCCAGGGCAGGTTTTGACACTCCAGAATTCACCTCAGCCTTTCTAGTGTAAATCTACCCTGAGCACCTATCCCCGACGTGGGAACGGGAGCCCTCGGCCCCGGGCGCCGGAGAACCAACATCGTTTGAACTTCTTGGGCGAATGAGTCTGGCAAGCAGAACATAACCCCCTGGATGTGTTAATGGGTTTAATTTTCTTAATCTGCTTTTTTTGGATTCCAAATTCTTCTTTTGTGTAGCTTTACAGCAGGTACCTTAATCTCAAGCTGGGTATTTAGAGCTGCTAATTGCACTTACATGCCTGTCATTAACCGAAGTCGCCCGTGTTGTATCGGACTCCAGGGTGTCATGTTTTGCGGTCAAGCTCTGTCTGCCGTATTTCTGTAACTTTAATCTAGGATTCAACTCTTCAGTTTTTCTCCCTGCTTAATGGTCAAAGCTTTGTGCTTTTGCTAAGCGTCAGTAGTTCAGTCCTTCACCGCTGGCAGCCGGGGGTTACGTGGTGTCGTCACCCGGCTGTATCCAGACCCCGGCACAGACAGAGACACCTTACCTTTTCCTGCTGGCGTAGGCTGTACCTGCTGTTTTCTGATAGCAATCATCAGTTAAGCAAGATACAATAGCTGTTGGTTAACGCAGTTATTGAGCTGTGCTCTCCTAATAGTCACCGTTTTCAGTGCATAGAAACAAACCCAGTAAAGCAAATGTATAGGAAGCAAATAGAAATATTGAACATCAACAGCAGCAATTAAAACCCCATCCCTGTGCTCTAAGCAGTTTGTTCAGCAAAGCTCCTTCTTGAAGCAAATGCCATGCCAACTGTCACCGTTTGCCAGGGCGTAATGTAGCTGATTTTTCCTTAGCATATGCAGCCCCATCTCTGATCCTGTCTTGTCAATTAGTGATACTGGAGCCCACCTAAGACACATGGGAAGCGTTTCATTTCCACTGGGTCAGCAGTTTCCTACTCAGGGTATTAGTTGCGGAGGGGGAGATGGAGGAAAAGGGACCAAAAAAATCCATTAAATCAGAGCACTAACTAAATCACAGGTCTTTTAGCAAATGCTCAAGAAAGGAAAGAGCCAGCTTTGTCTCCCCCTGTTCCCTCAGGGCCCCTGAACTTTCACTTAGCCTGATGAATGTCCCACAATGGGCATTTTATCTCGTTATGAATCTGCGAGTCGTGGCTCTGCTGTGGAGGGTCAGCTGCCGATTCCAGGGGCCGGGGAAGCGGCACGGCACCCCGCCTGGCTCTGCTGCCTGGAGGATGCCGCCGTGCGCCTCCTTGGAGCAGCGTGAGGATTCGCCCGGGACGCGCGGCGGGGAAGCGTCGCGAGCAGAGGGCGCGCGCCGGGGCGAAGCCGCCTCTGCGGGGGAATCGGCAGGGCT
Source organism: Apteryx rowi (assembly GCF_003343035.1). Lineage (NCBI taxonomy): Eukaryota > Metazoa > Chordata > Aves > Apterygiformes > Apterygidae > Apteryx > Apteryx rowi. The sequence goes on from NW_020450705.1 coordinate 3,289,121, forward strand.
CAGGGGAGCACCCTGGGGTAAGGGGGCCCAGGGCCGGTCTCTGCACTTGGGGATTTGAGCAAGTCACCCGTTGCCTGGTGTCGCACATGACAAACACAGTAGATAGTAGCACGAGTGTCTTCCTCAAGAGCGTGGAGCAAGTAGGACCTTGCTCCTGTAGGGACATCAGCTCTGCTTGGGCCAGTTACTTGTAGACTGCCCAGTTCTGCCTGGCCTGCAGTTTTTGGCTGCTATGTGTAACATCAACCGCCTAACTCTGTAGTAAGGCCAGAAGGTGTTGCTGCTGCACATACCTTCGTTCAGCAAGGCTGGCGACTCCTCCACAATGGCTTCTCCATCTCCCACCTGGGTCCTTGCGCGCAGGAAGAATCGGTAGCGTGAKATGGGGTCTGTCCTCTGCAGGGTGAACCTCGTCTGGTTGGGAGAGAAGTTCTCCACCAGGGTTCTGCCCGTTTTGGATCCGTTAACTGAGGAGGAAAGGCAGGTCGTGGAGGCTTCAGCTTTGTTTCAGAAATGTGCTATGTTATCTACCTCATCACCTCTCCCTCAGGACAGGACTTGCAGTCCATGTGTGGGCCACAGGGGCTCTGCAAGCTATAGCCAACGGTGTTAGAATATACTTTGTCTAGAGCAATTGGTGACTTACGAGCTGGGGGATCTGCTGCTGGTGAAATTCAAGGTCAAAAAGGCATCTGAGCACCCAACACACGTGCCAAGGTCTCAAACAGGGAAAGGGGTATTGCCCAGGCATCGTGCTGGACCCCGTGCACAGAGCGTGCTCCACTCCGGCAGCCTCTCTGTTATAGCAGCGAGTTTGTGTCTGCGTCAGCAAATACACTACTCAGATTGTGCTTGAAGTTCACTCTAAATTTAAGATCAAGCTTATTTCCCTTTAGTGGTTGAGCGAGTCCTGAGAAATGCTGAGCATCCCCAACCCTTTCTGGCTTAACTGCAAACTGCAGATGCCCAGCACCACTCCAGGCCTCCTCCCCAGCACCAGCAGCTGTTTCATCTTGTGGCAAAAGTCTCCAATTCCTTACGGAGAGCTTTCTATGTTAGGTGAGGAGGTAACTCAGCAGCAAGGAGAATATTTAATTACTTTTATCACTAAGAAGATAACATGTGGAACGTACAGGCTTGATATCTAAGGTTGTATCCTGTGAGGATTCCGTTGGGATGCTCGGGATGATCCCATTCCAGATTGATGGTTTCCAGATTAGGCTGTCGGATCCTTAAATACCTGGGGGAGCTGGGCACTTGGGAGCAGGATGGGATCAGGAAGGAGAAGGAAAGAAGACAAAACATAAAACATAACATACCTCACAATACTGTATATATCGCAGGCTGACTGATACAGTCAAGACATTCATTCATACACATACGCTGCAGGTCAGATACTGATGGAACAAGCATCCGCATCTGGAACCATGCATGAGTCCAGAGTTTTCAGTAGCACGTGTGCAGGGAGCAGAAACCAGAGCAGTTCTGCATGCAAACCCAGCCGCGTGCTCCTCGCTCACTGGGTACCACTGCCCTCCAGTGACCGGCTCCGTTAGTCACCCTCATGCAGATGCTATCGCTGTGAAGGGCAGCTGTTTCAGAGTTCAAGTCCCATTTCTGTACATTGTACGCATACTTTACTACTACTGGTKTCTTGTTTATAGTGTCTTGTTTATAGCCCCTGGATTCATCCAGACAGACCTATCAAAGGCCTCTTACCCTGTTCCTAATCGAACCCCAAAATAACAAAGCGCAGTGATGATCAAGATATGTGTATGTCACTGTGTAATTGCAGAGCAGCTAGAGCTTGTCTCGTTTCTGATACAAGTACAGGTAAGGCTGCAGCCTGAAGCGTTAAATCACCCTTGCCCACCAGCAGCATTTCTGGAGACGCCTGCATGGCTGCCGGGGGGCTGCAGCAGTTCCCTCTGGTTCGCTGCAGGGCTCATTAATACAGTTGCAGCCTCCCACAAGTCCTTAACCATCAAAGCATTTCCAAGAGCATGAGCATTGCTTCCAATAAACTATGGCTTATTGAGCATGCCTGGAAATCCCTGCATGCTGCAGGAAATTACCTGTACTGTTGCACCATGTCCAGCGGGAGAGGAATGTGGGGGTTTTTTGTTTGTTTTGTTTTGTTTTTTCCCCTCATTAGATCAGGGTACCTTCCTGGCGCTGATGAGAGGCAGGTACCCCAGCAGCACGAGGAGACTGTGTTGGCTGCAYGGGCCAGTGCCCCACGGTGGCACTTCAAATACAGACACTACTAAGTTATCTCCATGCAACTCTGTTCGTAATTCCTACGCAGCTCTGGGGCATGTTCTCTTTTAAATATAGGGGTTTTTTTGGGCTTTGTACTCGCACAGTGCAGGCCAGGTTGTATTCCCAGTAGATGGGGTTGCTCTGTACTGTCCAGCACTGAAAGCTAGAGTAGCAAATGGTGTTTCCAGAGGCGAGGTTTGAGCCTCAAATGATACAAGATTTTTGGAACAACAGGTTATTTTATCTAGGTAGCAGAGGAGCCTCATGTATCTCTCTCTGTGTTCTGTCGGCCCAACGTGTGCATCTCATCTATTTATCTGTTGGAAAGGTACAAAACAGCATAGCCGTTGCTCTTATCAGAAGCTGTTATTAATGTCTAGAGACCTGTAATGGGGATCTTATGCTATACATTCTTGAATTAGGTTCTGCTCTTGGTTTACACATAACAACTGCAGTGTTTTAACTGGAGAAAGAACCTGGCTCACATTCATCACTAATCTGAGTCATTAATGATGGTTATTTTTTAAATGGAGGTTTTGCAGAATATCATTCAGTCTCCTAAGTGTCAATATACAGTTATCCTTGGAGGTAYAGAAAAAAAATCAACAGTCTACCTATGACAAGAATATAATCTGCTGTAATTGTATCAGCCAATGCCACCCATATAACCATGTAGCTACCCCAAATGGTAGATGCCTCTAACACGCAGTAAGCAGCTAAATCAAGATGTGCCTGATGATTGATCCAGTATGGCAGTTTTGCAAAGTCCTTTCTTCTTAAACAAGCTTAATTGCAGCTGGTCATTTAAAATCCTGAGCAGATGGTGACAATATCCAAGAAAAGTTAAGGAAGGAAGAGACAGAACTCGGGGAGATGCTGTTCTTACACAGCAGGAATAGGAAGAGAATGAAGAAGACACCATAGTAATTTTGGGTTAGTTGAGACAAGTTTCTAGCCTCTACTGCTTTCTCCTCTTGTATTTTAATTGTAACATACAGTGCCAAAAATGTCTGTGCTAAAAGCAGATTCATTGTCAGCCAYCAAAAGTGCAGCTTCAACAAAAAGATACTGGTATGTCTATAAATAGCTCCTATGACAGCAAGAAAATGAAAATCTCAAGTTCATCCTTGACACAAGCTCTTTAAGCAGATGAATGAGGTGCTTTTGCCTTAAAAGCCTGATAGGAATGAGAATTAGCGACATCCTTTCAGAACAAAGATACTTAGGTCTTGCAAAGGTCTTACTGCTTTTTTACTGAGCAAGATGAATATATCCACTCCCATTTCACAGACCGAAGCACGGGGAGGTGAAGTGACATGTTTCAGGTCACACAGCAAATCAAGGGCATAGTGCTGTGCCGCTGAAGAGACATTGCAAATGTTTCTCTTGTTCAGCCTAAGAGATACTTGCTGGTACGTTAAAAATACCTGAGGGGCATTTTAGGTTAAGACAGCGCTCTAGAGGTGGCTGCAGAGACGTCACTGCCCCATGGTGACGAAGGCGTTCAGCGATGCCTTGTGACAGTGAGGCTRTCCAGAAGCTGCTGCGCAGGTTCAGCTAAACCTTTTTCCCTAGTGTGGTCTCCGCAGCAGCGTTGCGGCCTGGCTGCAGAGCATTAAAGCTCTTGGTTTGCTCTGCAGAACTGACGCTTCCCAGTGCCTTTCCCAGCCCACGCACAAGGTCCGTAAGAGCTGGGTGCCTGCAATGCTCCCATGAGAACGTACCTCCTTCTGGTGTGGGGAACTCCTTCACTTCACTGCGAGGCCCATCTCCTCTCCCGTTGGTTACAACCATCTCAAGCTTGTAGTTGCTGTAAGGAAACAGCCGGGACACTATGCCCCGGTTTCGGTCTCCAGGAAAACTCACATACTGCCGTTTTTTGGAGACCCACAGGTTCTTCAGCAAACTACTTTCTCTCCAGAAATAGGCCTTCAAGAAACATGCATGGCAAGTAAAGCTTTTCCCATTTAAGTGCAGTTGTTTTTCATTAACAAAGCATAGCAAAACGTTGCTTTTTCAAAGAGCAGCTTTCAGCTGCAGAACTCAGAGCCATTTAGAGCAATTAATGAAGCTTCGCAACTACCCAGCAAAGCAGGTCAGTTTGTTATCCAAGGACACGGCTGAGGCACAGAGAGGTTAAGTGCTCACCAAAGGGTCTAGAGTGATGCAAAGCTCAAGCTACAAAGAGCTGTTTCTGGCTTCTAGTTCTCAAGCTCTAGACATCCAGTRGCTCTCCCTTTCCACCTGGATTAGTAGCTCAGCTATATATAAGAAAAGTTGTGACATGTCTAGGCATGATGGAAAGTCTGAACTTAACTTGGAAAGACTTCAATTCAAAGTCCCAGACTGTGAATCTTATTTCATGCAGAAATAAGATTCGTTTAGAAAATAGACTGGAATGATAGAGCAGAGGCAGAAAAATGAAAGCAGTCCCCAAGGAACTTTCTTTATGCACATCCAATTCTTGGATTTCAAATCTATTATAACTGTTTTCAGGACATGTGTTTTGATAAAGTCTTAACTCTGGTTGAAGGGGGTCTGGCCAGGCTTTTACTTGTTTTGAGCAGTGTCCATCTTCTGTACATAAACACTGGTATTTTACCTTAGCTGTAAATACTTGATGCCAGAAGGAGAGAAACAAGATCCATATTGTCTTTAGTTGTCAGTTAGTATGGACTGTTGGGTTTAGGCYTTTTTTTTAGTGGTTGGTGTTCGTTAAAACAGGCAGTAGGTACTTTGGGGATGACACAAAACCTAGTCTGCTTGTACCTATCCGAGGTGATTTTTCCCCCAGTGCCAGCCAGCGTGGGGGTGTTTCGGGGCAGCTGCGGTGCCGGGAGGTGCCTTGCTGCGGGGGCAGAGCCCCTGCGCCATCTGCCAGCCCTGGGTGCTGCGCGGCAGCCAGCACCGTGGCGAGCAAAGACGCTGGCTCTGGGCGGTCCCCGCGCCGTTCAGGCGTGACACCAAACAGCAAACCGGAGCCCTTCGTTTGGGCTCCCCAAACGGGTGCTGCTCTGGAACGGAGCCCAGACGCGCCGTGGGCTGCACCCAGCAGCGAGGACGGGTGGCGATGGCCAGAGGAGAGTTTTCCGTCATCCCCACTGCAGAGGGATCCCGCCGCGGGGGCCGCTCTGGCTGCGAGGAGGTTAGCTGTATTAATAGCAGGGCCGAGGAGACGCGGTTTTGCTCACTCTGTATTCCTTAAGCTGTCCCTGGATGGTGTCCAGGTGCACGCGGGTCCACGTGAGAGCAATTGCGGTGCTGTTTAAAACTCTTATCCTAACATCCGTAGGAGCAGCCTTGGGATCTGAGCGTTCAGGGATAAAGCAGAGCGTACATTAGGCCCCAGGGGCCTCCCGAGGGTCACAGAGAAGCCCCCGGCTGCCCCCCGCCCCTCGGCTTGGTCTCGCTGGTGCAGCGTCGCCTTTCTGTGCAAGGCAGGGCGAGCCGGACCGTGCGCGCTCCTGCTCTGCCATCTGCTGGCATCCTGGGCCAAGCCTGGCTGCAGGCAGCATTTTCATGGGGATGAAATTGTTTCCTCCTTTTCTCTCTGCTTAAATTAAGTTTTGAGRATTTCCAGAGCTGATAAAATAAAGCAGCAGCAACAGGCAAATTCTGGCTTTCTTGGCTAACCTCGTTTGGAATGAGCACACCCTGCTACCACGCAGAGGCACAAAATAGCATTACTTACCTCCTTGCCCCCCCCCCCCCAAACCCTTTCTAGCTGAACGTGCATGCTCTTCAAGATGACTTGTGTTTTTCTCAGTGCTTCCACAGGAGGGGAAACCATATTTCATTCTGCCAGCTACTACTGGAATATAACACACCGATCCATTTAATATCAGGGCTTCCTACATGCTGCTGCAGTAGATCACTTGAACAAGCAAGCAAGTAGCCTGGCTCGCCTCCCTCTTCCGACTGAAGCTTAGCACAGATCCAGCCCCCTCCAGCTGCAGCTGTTTGGGGCACTGTCAGGACCAGGCGTTACAAAACCACCCTTTGTTTTCACATCCACTGATCTAAATTTGGCCACAGTCTCCAGTCGGTCTATTTGGTTTTTTTAACTCTTTTCTGCAGATCACCTGCTCGTATGTAGAAGTCTGGTTTGAATTGCCAGTGTCCACTGGCAAATTCTGAAGCATATTCCCCAAGGTTTGAGTTGGCTGAGGACATCAGCAGGCAGCTGTGCAGAGGCTGCCTGGCTTGCAGCCCTGATAAAGTGCCTGCAGGACCCAGCTGCCAGCCCGGGAAGGCAGGTTTGGCAGAGCAGGGCTCTCCTACCTTTGCTTGGTGTGCTCTCCGGACGCTTCAGCATGGGACAACGCCGTTATTTGTGAGGCAATTCAGTTACTTTCCATTACAGGCCTKACAGGGCAGGAGCTACTGTGGCTGAACCTTCTCTCAAGGACCAAACACTGGCTGACCTGCTGTTTTGCTTGTAGTTTAGCACCCTGGGCTTAGGAACTGACTGTGATGGGCACAGAACTAAATATAATTGTCTTTTCATCCTAGGTTGGAAGGAATATGCTGACTATACTGAATAGGAGAAAAGCAAGGCAAAGGTGCAGAGGCTCAGGAGAGCAGCGGCAGCACTTTAAGGTAAGCCATCTCAGTGGAAGAAGGAGWTTTTGTTTGTTTGGGGGTGGGAGGGTTGGTTGTTTGTTTCTTTTTTCTTTAAACCTGTCCCACCCTTTGGGGTACAGGCAGGAACAAGCGTACAAATGTGCGGGGTGTGAGATGTGAGCTCTGGTCTCCCTGAAATGAAATGCCCATCCAACCCAAGTCTCGCTTTGGTTTACCTCCATGTAACGCACACATGTACAGGCTCGTTTGGGTCCTCTCAAAACCCACATTCATTGCGCAAGGTTTTAATTGAAACCAGAAAAAAAATACCCTTCATAGTGCATAGACAGATAATGCAGCGATAACAGTGCAGTGTCAGGGCAGTTAGGTGCTTGTGTAGCTTGTCCAGTAACAATCTCTCTACTGGGTACAGCGCTGCTTTGAATATTCAGTATTCAGCCCTAGGTCTTATCCTGACTCCTACAGTTTTTGCTTGTCTGTCTCTCCAACTGCATTGCCTCCTCTAGGAGCAGACACACAGTCAGTGGGGTGTACTGTGTGCACTGAGATTGCAGATTTTCTTGGAAGTGYTGTGCCCTTTTTGTGTCCCCTTGACTTCAGGCCTAGAGTCATGGATGGTTAGCTGGTTTATTTAGCTTACTTTCCAGTAATCCCAAAGTCATTCAGCCGGGGACCCCCCACTGATAGGCTGCATTGAGAGGAACTAAAATGTATTTCTTTAAAAATAAAGCTGTTGGCAGCAAACCTAATAGGATAAGGATTGTAATTCAGAGCTGTGGATGTTACAGGCAATATCAGAAAGCAATATCATCAGTAGCCTGGAAAGAAGAGGAAAGGGAATTAAACAACCTAGCCACTGTTCTACGTGGTAAGGTGGAAAGATTTTTAAAGAAAGTTAAGATGAGTCAATGGTGTGTTGCAAACAGGAGCCTAAGCTGTGACTTAGCTGGGGCCTTACCAGAGAGGCACAAGAATCCAATCCAGAATGAACCAAATTCAATACCCTTTTGGCCAATTGCAGCACCTCTCATCCAGGATGCGCTTAGTGCTCCACAAATGTCAAAGGCCAAAATCTTAATGCAGTTTATTGGAATGCAACCAGGACTCGCCTTAATGAAGTCTTATTGTCTTCCACATTGAAGGTGATATTTGGGTTTTGCAAAGAGCAAGGGAAAGGTTAAGTGATTTGGGTCGTGCAGGTCTCTGCAGACAGGGCTTAGAATGGAACCTAATAGTCAAGTCTCCTTCTTCAAATGCCTGGAAGTGGATTTTTGTGCCAAATCAAGCAATGCTGTGAACATGTCCCAGGAACAGGTGCCAACCCCCTGACCTTGGAGGGTCACTTGCCCTTCTGAAACATGAGCTCTGGCTGAGAAAGTACTCACAATCTTCCCCTGAATAGCCGATCACTGTGTCAGGCTCTGGTGCTCTGCCAAAGTCATTCTCCGCCTGCACTTTGATCTCGTAGGGTACGTAGATGGGTGTATTCCAGACAACATGCCTTGGTGTCTTCACTGTCTCATTGTACCAGCTCCCTCGGGGGTCCCTTCGCCTCCATCTCACGATGTACCTGAGGTTGGGCCCATAAGCTTGAGTTGCATTCAGAGGCTTAATAGATCAAAACAAAAAAAGAAGGTGAGAGGGAGAAAGAGCAAATGTGCTTCTTTGCTACAGGACTCTGAAAAGTTCTGTTCAGCATCTGGTTCTTATTTCATGCTCCATCAGCGAATCACAAAGGAGGTCAATATTTTTGTTCCCAGAGTGAGACATACCTATTCCTTGCCCTCCAGACCAAGGGCAGAACCAAGAACCATATCCACATRCCTTATGTTCCAGTCCATACTCCCACTGCAATTTCTATCCTCCCTACAGACTTTGGCTTATTTCTGGATGACACCTGCTGGTCCATGGAAAAAGCAAGAGCTAGTATGTGAGTATTATAATATCTGCTTAAGAAATCAGACTCTGTGAACATCCTCCCTAAACTGTATCAGTTATCTAGCATCTTCTCTTTGGTTTCTATTGTCACAAATTGTTTTTATCACAGCCTTCTCCATAGGCACTAACAGTGGCTACTCTCTTAGAGGCTTTTTATTCCCTTTACAATCTTTAAGATTTATGGTATTCTATGTGGTACATCCCGCATGCTAGAGAAGCCGAGTTCTCTATATCTTAGCATCTGTGAGTATAATGGTGAGATGCTGGGTGGCCATCAAGCGTCAAAAACCACTCACCGTCCAGGTTATCTCCATGTTGTTTCTTTGGGTCCCTGCTCCTTGAACTCCCGTTGGGTTAATTTCAGGGCCTGAAATTCACATGGGGGGCAAAGGGGGGGAGGCAGTTGATAATGCTGAAAAATGACCATTTGAGTGGTTAAAAAGCATTTGCTGTGCAAGCCAAAAATACTGCCAAGACAATAGTTAATGGCCTGATTTTTCCAGAAGTTCCCATTCAGGTTAATGGAACATGAGATTCTCAGCACTTTTGAAAATGAGGCCATTTATTTAGGAGCCTCTTTTTTTTTCAAAATGTTGTCCTAAATCTTTAAAAGACACCCACTGTGAACCAACCCTAGGAGCTGAGTCTTATGCTTCTGAAATCTGAAACACGAAGAGTAGCATCAAAAACCAACACTAGATGCCAGTAGATATTAGAGAAATGTGTTTAAAATGGTTAAACTAAGAAATGCAACAAAACTGCAAAGCTTCCTGTAAGTTCCTCATATCAGTTTTCCCAAGTATTCTGCAATCTATGAAGCATTGGACACACAAATTGAAGACCTGAGTCTTGCTCATGGACTGAAGCGCTCTTTACTTCTGCGTTGATCTAGGCTCCTGGCCAGTTCTAGCAGTGGATGATGAATTAGTGATTTTTAGAACAAACTGTCTTTTGCTTTTGGCCACTTTACATTGAGGTTCTAATTTTCTGAGAGACTTCTGAGCTTCCTGTGGTCAGAAAGGATGAAAGATTGTCTTTAGAAAGCTTACCCAGCAGCAGAATTGGGTCTTCCTTTAATAGATTCCACTGGAATGACCTTAGCATAAATCTTTCAGTTTGAATTTTGCTACTCTGCAGAATATCAATCATAGCATATGACTGCACRGACCAACTCATTCCCTCACCTGTGTAAATCTGCTCTTGTTATAGGAGCTGTAATCGTATATTGCAAGTGAAGAGTCCAGCCCTACAGGGAGACCAGTGAGGTTGGTGGCCAGCTGCTAAACACAAAGCCATGCCACCACGGCCAGCGGGACCTGGTGGAAGGTACTCACGCGCCCCGTTGGTCTGGTATCGTTCCGAGGGTGTACTGGGCAGGCTGCTGCCCACGTCGTTCACGGCAATCACCCGGAACTGGTAGTTGACGTAAGGAGAGAGGCTCAGGACAGCTGAGTTCACGCTCCCGGGATAGCTGGAGTGGTTATGCCATGTGCCAGGTTGGAACCGGTCCTCCTCAAACTGAACAATGTAGTCTGGGAGAGAGGATTGGAAGGTAAGATTAATGGCCTCAGCTCATTGCACTTCCAACCCACAAGGAAAGTGCTCCCTCCACCTGCTAGAAGAAATCAGGCAGGAATACAGTCAAGGGGGGCAGGCAGCTGACCTGTGATCGGGCTGTTATTGTCATCGCCAGGTATCCATGTCAACCGCACACTTCTTTCGGCCAAGTCTGTCAGCTCCAAGTCACGGGGCCGGTCAGGTCGTTCTGTTGGCCGATTAACAACAGACGTTAGGTTCAGCTTGTCACAGGATTTGGGAGTTCCAGTTCCTATCCCTTCTCAACCGGTGGTGAAGCCCTGGCACTCTTGGCCTAGACCAATAGGTGGAGACATGTGGTCTGTAGTTCACTTCACACATGCCATCAGCTGGCAGTCTCCTTCAGTTCTTGGCAGACCAGTGCACTTTTTAAATCTAAATATGCTCACAGACTAATTGTGCCTTGAATCCCTACCTGCCGTCTGTACACAGTGATGTTATCTGACTCGGTGGAATCATAACAGTGGCTTAGCAGGGGAATATATGATCTTAAAAAAAAACCTACTAGCAACTGTTCAAGAAATAAATGCAAAAAGATGAAAGGACAAAAAAATCTAAATAAAGATACATACTTGGCTAAAAATGCTCTGGGCACAACTCTGTTTCTTTATCTTGTCACAAACTGTGTGCTCTTATAGACCCAGTTCATGCAATAACAGTAACAGCAACCCCTTCTTTCCAGGTAAGGGTGAAGAGATTCAACRTTTTATTTTTTTCCTACCATCAGGGCTCACCATTTCCAGGCATGGGTAAGGTGATTCTTGCACTCAAGAGTCAGCACTGTGGCACACGAAATAATRTGTCACAGGACCTTTCTACCCGTGGCCATCTGGATTGGCTTTCAAGGACAACTTGGACAGACAGGACTTGGAAGCATCAGCTCCCAGCTTTTCCAACTGCTACACCTAGATTTTCTGTTGGAGTTGTTGGCAAGGCAAAACAAAATCAATTTACAAAATAAATTAAAATAAACCAAATGAATTAGTGCTGATTACCTTTAGGTAAGTCTCTCAAACGGTTAGCAGGGACTGCTGCAAGGTAAGACATTGGTTGTTAATGGTGTTAGTTAAGTCATCAAGCTTGGGTGGTCAAAGGAGCACCTGGTGCATATAAAGCTACACACACACAGTTACAGATTTCAGAAGGAACTGATTCTGCTTGAGGACCAGTGTCAGTACGTCCTTCCCTCAAAGACCTCCAGGCATTGTCTACACACCTTTCTTCATATTTCTTATACACAGCAGAGGGGAAACAYCAGCCTGCTATAGAGTTAATTAGCTATTAAGAAAAAAGGAAGGGAAAGAAATCAAGTCCAGTCAAATTATTAGGGACAAAGGATTCATACTGCACTTCTACTTCGGTGGGGCATTGTGGGTCTAAGCCAACATCACTGACGGAATGGGGCATTTTTGTGAATGGGATCACTTCAACAAGACTTCAGATGGCTGAGAGCAGGGATGGATAAGCCTGTGCTTTGTGAGTACATTTGACAGCATGCATAAAACCTATTCCCCATATTCATTTAGGTTTGTTGCTCCTTACACTGAGAAGGGGAAGCACACAAGGCTAGGACTGGCTTACTCACCCTCTGCTTTTCAACTGTTGCKCAGCATCTAGAAATTCAGTTAAATTCAACTGCGAATGTAGGACTGTTGTCACAGAACTTCAACATTCACATTTGGACACTTTAACTATCTGTAATAACTACTTGGTTTTTGTCTCAAATGCAAATTTCCTTCAGCTCATTTTCAATCCCAGTGCTTGAGTGAGTTTGGGATTAGGCAGCGTGTCTTGCTGAGTCCTGTAGAAACTGGACAATTGTTCTGCCAGCATCTCACTGAGCATCCCTGCTTTAAAGGACAATTCTGTGATCACAAATCACCCTTTCACAATCTGACCTTGGTACTAAAGTCAGTCTGCTGCATTAAAAACAAAGTACTTAGCTCTGTGCCAGTAAACTGGAAGAACAGTTACCTAGTACAGTTAGGTAAGCTTTAGCAGAATCCTTGTCCAATTCAGTACTAGCTATACAGGTGTAGTCGCCTTGGTCCTTTTCAGCCACACCATATATTGTCAGACCATCATCTTCTTTCTTCATCCTTAGAAGGAAGAAAACAATAATTGTATAGCTCTGCATAACAGCATTAGACAGCAAGATTTGAGTCTAACTGTTCTCTGATAAAATACAYCCAAAAAAAGCACAAAAAGAATGAGAGTATGTCTCTGGTCTAAAGATTTTATCAGCCAAAGATGCATTGAGTTATTCTTGGAAACCTCATTTCCTAAGGAATCAGACAATCAGCGCTGGTATCTATCTGGAAATAATCACACTTTTAGGAAAACAGTCTGACTTCGGACTTGCTTGTGTCCCCTGATCAAATCTCATTTTATGAGATGAGAGTCAGACTATGGAAAGGAAATTACAACTGTACCACTCACAGCAGATAAACTTTAATTTTGAGTAGTTTGTTATTAACCCATCTATTTTAGCAAGATGTCCTAAAATATTTGCAAATAAAACCTGAGCTCAAAGTCTCAATTTACCACTAGGAAACTGCTAGTCAGTCTCTGTTCAAAGGAGCTAACATTAAAAGTAGGAAGGACAACAAATGTTGCCTAGATGGGAACTCTATATTTGTCTAAATTATCCCTGGTGACTCCTGAAATGTTCAACAGTGGGGAAATAAGAAGTTCTAGGAGCTTGGGAGAGACAAGATGTATGAAACCGTTATGCACATACCTGTTTCCAATATAAAGCGGTGCCTCATCTTTCAGCCAGGTGACTGTGAGTTTCAGCGTAGGGTCATGCTTTATACGACAGTGCAGGCGAGGCATGGAGCCCCTCTTCACCACTTGATCTTCTGGTCCTCTCACAATCCTAGTTGGATCTGTGTAGTCAAAAAGAAAGCATTAGATACCAAACTGTAGGGTCTAAGCTGGGGAACTCAGCCAAGGATTGAGTAGAGCAGTATGACTTGGAACAGGCACATCAAATGATAGACGCTTGTCCAGCTCCCTGTAGGCAATTGAAAGCACAAAGGGAAACTCTGACATTTTCTATATTCCAAGCTCCAAAGTTTATAGTGCCTGTCCTTTTGACAGACTGGTAGTGTACTCAATTAACCCTCCCTTAATGTAAGTGATTTTTCATGCTGTAACTTTCAAAACAGGCAAGGAGTCTTTTGATCTAGAGACCTAAGTGATCCTACCTTTGACCTCCAAGCGAACCTGGGCCTCTGCTTTACCCAGGATGTTGGTAGCGACACAAGTGTAGATGCCCTGGTCCTCTTTCCGAGCCATGTTCATTTCCAAGCTCCCATTTTCATGTGCCTTGTAGTTTCCTCCATCCAGAGTGTTTCCCTGGCCATTCTTAAACCTCACAACAATACAAAGTACTATTTGTAAGGGAAGAAACAGCAGGAAACCGCACCGTCCTGCCCCCCCTGAAGTGGGCAGCAGTGCTGCCATTCTTACCATCTGAGCGTGGGGATTGGGGAGCCAAAGAAGGGGCAGTCGAGACGGGTCCTGTTGTACTGAATGACTCTGATCAGCTGATTGCGAGGGGCTAGTATCCGTGGAGGCACATCTGCAAACAACAAAAATCACAGTCATTGAAAAATAAAACCAACCAGTACCTAGAATAATATTCCATTTTCAGTCTTCTCATCCACCCTCCCTTTTTCTTTCTGATCAGTGTTCTTTGTTCACCCTGTCAAGACTTTGTACAGCTTCTCCATTCTTTTTCATCTCTCCTTCCCTTTCTAGCCTCAGTACATGAAACAACTTACATCTTAGCACAAACAGTATGTGCTCACCCTTGCTGGACTTTGTATGTGTGACCTTTAAGTCTGCTGTAGCAGAGGGTCTATTGCAGGCTTTGCAGGAATATGACAATGGACTTTTCATCCAAAGCCCAGTGCATAGGTCATGTAGCTGCATACATTGGTCTCAGAATAGCTAGCAACAAACAGAAAGGCAAATAAATAAAGAAAGCTTGCAAGGAAAACTTAAGTATATTGAGATGTTCGTCTCCCATAGGAGTAAAAGTAGGAGTCACTGTTCTGCAGCCAAAAGCATCTCATGAACTGAGCGCTTACTGGCTTCTTACAGTCACTTCTGGGCTGGCCTTTGAGAGGGCTCCTTCTCTATCCACATGCAGAGTCCACAGCTCAGGGCCAGCCGGTCGCAGTAGGTACTTACCCAGGACGCTGACAAAGGCGTTGGCGAGAAGGTATCCATGCTCGTTGGAAGCGTTGCATTGGTACACAGCACTGCTGCCAATCTGGGTATCTCGAAATACAATGGTGTCTCCAGCCACTTCACGACTCGGGTTGGGGGGAGAAGCTTGAAAACACAAGAGACAGAGAAGACACTTCAGTAGGAAATTAGAATTTACAAGGCTCTAAATTCTATTACACATCTTTCCATCTCAGCCTAGCTAAAAACAGATGAGCACACATGACCTGCCCTGACTACAAAGAAATGGTCCAGCTGGCCTCATCTCAAACAGGCAGGTGGTTTACGTGCTGCAATGCCTGGACGCAGTGCACACACACATCAGCAGGGTGCCTGGCACCCTACAACAGCTCTGGCTCTCACATTTGGACACTACATTCTTGGCTACTTTGTCATAAAGAAGGTGCAGACCTTTCCCACAAATATGTACTTTTTTTAGCATTTGTTTGCAAGGTGTTGGAGCAAGACTTTGTGGCGTTCAGCCAGCGATAGTGTTCCCTTTGCTTTCAACCTGTTTCTCCTTCCTGGCTGCACAGTGGGTAGCTGGGAGAGGCAAAGTGTAGGTGTCCGGGGCTGCGCAGGCCAGCGAAGGCCGTCCGTGCTCACCTTCTATAGGCTCTCCATTCACCAGCCACTGTATCGTAGGCTTAGGGTTGCCATTGGCTCGACAAACCAGTCTGCCATCCTCTCCAGGGGCCAAGATTAGGTTTTCTGGTTCATCCAACCAATACGGAGCAGCTTTAAAATACATAAATGTACCAATTAGAAATGTAGCAAAGCCCAAGCCCCCCCTTTCAGACATGCTGGAACAACTAAGAGCAGTCCTTCCCATGCATGCTGCCCCAACTTCTGGTTAAAAAAGTAAGAAAGATGCCAAGGTAAAGATGATGTACCCTTCACTCTCACTGAGATCGTGTGGCGGATGCTGCCCATCTTGTTYGATGCCAAGCAGAAATACTCCCCGGAGTCCTCCTCGGAGACRTTGGAGATGCGAAGGGCCTTGTTAAAGTTTTCCAGCTTGGTTTTGCCTGCTGGGAGCTCTCCTCCTTTCTTGTACCACATGATGTCTGGCGCTGGTCTAAGGAGAGGGGAGGAAATAAATGCCCTTGCAAGACGAGAGAAACATTCATAAGAAAACAACATCTATTCAGGCACTCCGAACCATGCAAACCCAGGGAGAAGGACTGATTGAACAGCTGGGACACCCTCCCTCCCTCCCAGCACAGCCCCTGATCCAGGACCCTGGACATCACCAGCTGATCAGGATTGGATTTTGTCTCGTGCCTTGTGCCTGGACCCCGGGCGGCGCTCTGGGAGCGTCGGCGCGCAGCCTCTCGCAGCGCACCCCAGCAGTGCTGCGACTGGCTCTGCCCCTGCCCAGGGCACTTCTGCAGGCCCACAGACCGCAAGTGCCATCACCCACCACTTATACAACGCTGCAAGGGGCACCCAGGAGGTTTGCAAATACCTATAAGGATAAATCATTGTGGAATTATCCAAGGATTTTGCCAGCAGGCGAAAGATAACTTGTTTCTCTGAACCCTGCTGCAAAACTCAGCTTTCCTGCTTGCTTGCAAGCTCTTATGCTCCATCCTTTAAGCAGGTTATGAGAGTATAATTAACATCGGTTAAAAKGAAGGGAAGGGAATGCTCCCGTTCCTAAGCAGAGGTTATTTCCCCTGGTTTCAGTGATTCAGCATCTTGGTCTGCAAAAGCCCGGGTCCCAGGCCATCCCTGTGGGGGTGCTGCCCTCCGCCGCCTCGATCCGCGGTACGTACACTCCCGAAGCGATGCACTCCAGCAGCAGGTCCACCCCCCGGAGCACCATCTGGCTGCTCGAYGTCCCGTACGGATACATGAAGCTGGGAGTTGTTTCCGTAACCCCTCGGGCTGCAATCAGCAGGAAAGAAAAACACAAAAACACAGTGCTTTTACACCCTCCACAGCGACGGGGAGGCACGTCCGGGGCCAGAAACGCACGCAGCTTTCAGGAAGAAGCCGTCGGGTTCCCGCACGAGCTTGCGGCTGGAGGGAGGAAAGTGAATCCACCCTGAAAAGTGCCTGGGGAGCAGAGAGGGGCACAATGTCGATTTTTAAAGTAAAAAAACTGGGAACAGAAAGGGTTTTTGGCAGGCGGGAAATACAGACAAAAGAGGAAAGAGAAGAGAGGACCTGCGAAGGGAGCGGAGCCGCGGGGAGGGYGCGTGGGAGCCGCGCCRGCAGCACYGGGCCGGGGCCGGGCCTCCTTCACCTACCTGCGCCTCTAGCAGAGAGCGCGGTACGGGCCGGGCGGAAAAGAAATTGGCTGAAATCAAATGAGGCTTGGAAATACTGATGGACAAAACACTTAACGAAGGACAGAAGTTRCAGACAAGCGGGCACAGGGAGGGTTTAACCCGGCAAGCGAGCCGCCTTGCCGGAGAGCAGCGCGGCACGATGGTGGGTCCCACGGCACCGTCCGCGGCTCCGCCAGCGTCGGGCTGTTCCCCCCGCGTGCCGTGAGCGCTGGGCCCGACGGGGCAGCTCCCTTCCAAAACGAAACAGGACTGGAGAAGGTAGCGGCAGCAGCCACAGCGACAGACACCACGACTGAGCGGRGAAGTGTGACGGGAGGCAACCGGGGGAGACACGAGACAACTGTCTACAAACACACRCAGCGAGGGGCTCCTTGCAAAAAAGACTGGGATTATTAAACTAAATCAGTGAGGACAGAACAAGATGAGATGGGCTTGAAAGCAGCAGTAGCAGAGATGGAGGTTACGAGATTAGGAAACGGAACAAAACGGCCCGGGTTGACGTAGGGTCGCTACAAATAAAGGGATGCACGGCGAGGGACCGCGTCCGTTCGGGAGCGCTCCGCCAGGGCTGTGGCGGGGCGGCCCCAGCCCCTTCCCCAGCCCCRGCCCCGAGGGGTCCGCTCGCTCGGTGCGCGGGACGCGGGCAGGCGGGTGCAGCCCGGCGCGGCTCAGCGCTCCTGCAGCGCCGGGGACGCCTGCCGCTCTTTGGGGAGCCTCTGCGCGAGGCTTGGTACAGGAGGAGGGCTGAAAAGAAACGGGGGAGAGAGAACAGCGGCTGTTTATGGAGTCCGTGTCAGTCTGCTTCGGGAAAAGCTTGCGAGCAGGCCCCTCAAAAGAAGAAAAAACCAACAGGAGTTAAACCGTGCCGCTGAGACGGCTCCAGAGATGCCGGAGCCCGGCCACGCACCCCCCGCGCGGCACCGGCCCACCGACGGGCAGCGGGCGCTGGTCAGAGCGTTAGGCAGTTATTTGGTTAATGGATTACCACGGCAGACAAATCTTGGCCTTGGCTCGAAGGGACGGGACGCCGGACAACGCGCCCGGCGYGCTGGGGTTGGCGTGCCTGCTTCTGGAGAAGCTCCCTGTCCCGTTTAGAGCCAATGCAAATGCACTGGAATTAATTACAGAAGCAGCAGCTGGAATTAAGGTCAGTATTTGTCAACAGCTGCCAAACCTCTGGCCAGACTCACAACGTTCACTCTTCTCGTGCGATTGGGAGCGTGGGATATTACTTGATAAGTAAACGCTGGCTTTTATTAGCCAGCAATTTGCGACCTGTTTGAACAGGCTGCAGGTTTCACTCCTGGGCTGAACCCATCTGCTCGGGAGCCCGGGCCGTAACTCAAAGACATAAGCAGCAGTGCAAGCCAAATTTTACCAGCCATATATTAATGATGAAAATTAAAAATAAGGAAGATAAATTAGTATTCTACCACTTGCTGAATAGACCTAACAACAACACTGCATAGCTGATAAGCTTTTGCCTTAGCATAGCACTACTAATAAGTATTTGGCTATTTATAATCGGGAGCAGCCAGAACGCGTCTCAGGCAGATGCAACATTCCAGCTCCGAAGTCGCGGCACCTACAGCTGCAAGATGTCAGTCAACTAGCAACGTCTCACTTATCTGTCTGGATGGAACAGAACTGGAAAAATAAATCCCATGGATATTTATTTCTGCTGAAAAATCAACTCTGCTTCCCATATATTGCCGCTGTTGCCTCCACCTCTGCAAACCTGGGCTCATTCGGCTGTGAACAGGAGATCCCAGAAACTGCCGCTTCTCGCCCTGGCGCAGCCGCGTGCCGCCCTCCCCGGGGTCCTGACCTGAGCTTTTAAAATAATGCACCTCAGCTTGCAGCTCCTGTCTGCTTAAAGGCAGTAAGAGGAGTACGCGCATCCAGAGGAAGCCCGTCTGCGTGCTACCTGTGCTACTGGCCAGCTTTAAATCATCCTACAGGTTTGCCAAAAAAATAAGAATAAAAGAAGACCTCCGTTTCCATTTTAAACAAGGTGAGAAGCTTCTGGAGCTAGCAGAGGGCTCCCAGCTAATGAAACATTCAAACCAATTAATTCTTTGAGATCATTTTTCCTTCCTAATCGCAGAACAGTTTGCCTAGGCAGTTAAGCTTCTCCGGCCGGGGCCTCCGGCACCTGCTCCGAGCGGAGCCGAGGCGGGGGGACACCCACGCGACCAGCCTGCCCTCAGGCTGGCTCGGCCGTCTCGCCGACCGCTCACGCACCGCTCCCACGGGCACCGTCTCGCCAGGGGGAGCCGGGCTCAAGCCTGGCCGGAGCCCGGCAGGGAGACGGGGGGAGATGACAGCCCCCAGCCGCTCGGGTTTCTCTTCCCCATCCCCTTCCGCGTAAGGAAGGCAACCCGGTAGGCGGCAGCCGGTGCCCGGCCACGCAAGCTAGCCAGACCATTCCGGGGAGAAACACGTGGTTATCGAGAAAGCGCCCAAAGAATTTTTTCACCAGTTCATTAATTATTAAGAAGTTCCAGGTTTGTAGCTCAGTTTTTCACCGTTCATTGAGGGGGTCTTGGATGGCTGATCTGAAACAACTGAACAAATAAAACATTTGCGGGGACGTGAAGTTTCCATGTAGTGCAAATAAAAGGCAGCTTATTCTACGTATCTATGAACAAAAACAAGGAGAAATACGTGAGACTGTGATGTGATTTTCCTAACTAGGAGACTGACTAGTAGCTTCACTTTTCCCTGTACAAACACACACAGTGGGAGACGGAGAAACCCCGAGACACCACCGAGCGAGTCTCCCCCCCGAGCCCGTGAGCGCTGCAAACACACAAATTGCGCACGGGCAGCGTGAAGGCGTTCGCTCTGAAACGCAGACAGCGCTCGCGCTGCTCCCCTAGCTCAGCGGAGAAGCAGGATACGTTTAAGGAGAGCTCTCCGCAGGATCTTCTCTTCCAGCTGTTGCAGACCTTGCGCGCGTTCAGTGCGCCCACGAGCGGAGGCGTCGCCTCCTACTCGCCCTCTCACTGAGGCTTGGTTCGGTCTACGCAATCCCCATTGAAGCTAGTTTTGCTTGCAATCCCCTTTCAAAGCCATTCGTACAAACGTTTTCAGACTAAGCCCAGCCCATCTTCTAACACCGCTGCTTCCTTGGGAGGTTCAGCACCCTGCAGATCCTTCTCCAGGTTTCTAGCGTGCTCAGGCCTCCTCAACCGTCGCAGAGAAACCTCCCCCTCAAAACCAGCGGTGTTGCCGAGAGGGAGCAGTTTCCCCTCATCTCAGAGGAGTGTTCACGGGGAGGAAAGTTGTTCTCCCGCAGCTCTGCCACTCGGCAGCAAGCACAGGACGGACGTGTGTCCTGTAATCACTGTGCTGACCTGGACCCCCCTCGCTCCCCTCCAGCTTTGGGAGGCAGCAAGAACCTGTCAGGATCTTGGTTTCGGAAATCCCACTCTTCCCGAATCAAGCATGTGCTTCAAGCTATCAGGAAAAATGGGATACGGCACTACTTAAACTGTATTTCTGCTAGCAAGGCCCCGAAACCTCAGAACCTCAGCTCCTCATGCGAACACGGGGCCTCATTGCTTGCGTGCCAGCTTCTCCATCACGGGCTGTTTGTTTGACACCAGCGGGGAGGCGACGTTCCTTCCTAACTGCCCATCAGTTGGAGAAATGCAAATGCAACGGGCTCGGTTCCTCCGCCCTGCGTCATCAGGGCAGTCAGCACTTCTTGCTGAACAAAGCCRTGCTTCTGTCACCGTGCGGCGGTGGCTTCACGTGACCCCGGTCCCTGCAGGCTCCAGCTGCCTCCTGACCACTGGTGAGGTGCCAACGTCCCTATTTCCGAGGCAGGGAACAGGGACACGGGCTGCCCGCCACAAAAGAGGACTGCAAACTGAATCCCAATGCCCTCACCTGTCTTGTCCTCCTTTTCTAGCACTCCAAACTCTTTTCTTAGCTGACAAAAGTGCTCTTTGTCCCCAAAAGTCTCTATGGAAGAAGAAAATGTGCCCTGCGTTGCGTGGGGGCACAAACAAACCTCCTCCTCCGGGTGCAGAGCCGGAGGGAACATGACACGACGTGGGCTGATCCGAGGAGCTCTCAGAGCAGGATCCCACTGCGCGGCACGGGACCGCTCCCGGGCCATCCCCGGCATCGCTGCAGCGTGCCGCCGGCCCACGCCCGGGGGAAGAGGGGGAGAAAGCAAATCCTCCCCCGCGTCGCCGAGGCTGGCAAACAGACTTTGTGTCGCTGCTGAGACTGTTTCCACTCTTGCCTCATCTGGCACGGGGCAGTGCTGCTGGCTGGAGGGCTGGTACCTGCTAACGCTCTCCTCGCTGGGGGTATTTTGGTGGTCTTTGGTGAAGCTTCCACGTACTTGGTTACAGCTGTGCCTTCAGCAGCCTATACAAACACCCCCGTTCCCCCTGCTCCGTTTCCCCTTGCAGTGGAAAAAATCCACACCGGCTCCCCACCTCTGCTTATATTGTCCCATCGCTTCCGTGACACTCTCCATCTATCTCAGGGCAGCAGCCGGGCCCTGGGGAGCAGCACGACTGTGTGTCTGCAGCATAATTCATGAGCTCGGTACAGGCTTCCCCCAGCAAACTGTTCTCCCTGCTCAGACAAAGGGGAAAAAGGATCTCCCGAAAGCATTCGGCACGTAATAACCGCCCCACAAAGAAACAAAGCACCGAGCTTTTGAGAAAACCAAATACTTCTTTTTTCCTCCTAAGTCAATGCCTATGTTTAGCTGAAAATACAATAGATGCTCTTTCTGAACACAGAGAAAAGAGAGATCTTGGGTATTATCTTTAAACCATGAGCCCTTTCTGAAGGCAAACCACCTCTTCTGCAGGGGAGCAAGCTGGCCTCCGTTCAGCCCTCCGGACTTTTTCACTTGCTTCAGATTCTACTAATCTAACTACCCCTAAAGCTGAGCTCTGCATATCCAGTTAATTAGCTTAAATCTCAATCGTTTTAAGATGTCAAAACTTTTAGGGGCTTTTGTTCCTGTTGGGTTGGTTTTGTCACACAGCTTTTGTGAAGTTCAGCCTATAAATCACAGATCAGAAAAAGGAGCACATACACGCAACAGATACAGGAGATGCTGCTACCACGTCGGCTCCTCGCCTGGTGCCCTGGGCGAGCAGCTCGTGGTGTTAGCGCGGGGTAAGTCAGGTTAGGTAAAACGGGGTTAGGACGTGAAGTTCTCCAGAAGTCAGTGTTGACTCACCACTGTACATGTCAGTGTGATTTCGAAAAGACGTTTCATTATGGGGTTTCTCTGCAATAAACAAAAGACCATGAGCATACCGAATGCGCCAAAGCATGCACGGGGCACCAAAAGGTGCAGTGGGGGACAAGGGAGAAAACAAAATGAAACAAAAACCAAAGTAACTTCCCAAAGGGTAAGAATAGCGCAGACAGGCAACATGAGCAATATAAAAGCATCAGAACACAACTGTCCAAAAAGACACACAGCAACATAAGGCAGCAATAAAGGAGAGGAAAAATAAGACTGCTTTTCAACTGTAAGAGGGATAAACAAATAAATTGATGAAAAATATCAGGTAATTGTATCATAAACATTTCCTTGAATTGAAGGGTTTTTTCTTTTGGCATAAAGACATCTGTTTCTTTGAAAAAAAAATCAGTTCATTTTTGAGAAGGAAATTTTTTTCTCTCAGTTTCTTAACTATGAGGCAAACATACTTCTGCTACTTTTTGCCAGCATAAAACATACATTGGACACAGCCAAGCAACAGCATAATCATGCAGAAAGGCACGATGAAGGCGAACAAATAAAAATAATAATAATAATTAGGCTTTAAAAGGATAATCAACTGTAAAATCCCTTTTAACCACAAGGTAATTAAGTAGATTATGTTGCATGCAAAATATGAGCTCTTCAATAACATAGCGCTCTCATTTATTGACAGCCACTGCCAGCCAACACCTATACTTGAAAGAGAAAGCTAATTGCTCTGAGAGCGCTGCGAGAGCCGGGGAGATTCGCCGTCTAGGCCCACAGCTGCTGCAGAAGAGTCAAGCGAGCCTGGATTTACGGCACGCTGAGATCTGCCTTCCTATTTTCACAGCGCCTGTTACATTAAATATTGTTTCGAAGCATAAGAACTCCCTGGTTTCTACTGGGATATGGCACAGCCATGTCACAGCATCACCTACCGCACTGGAGATTTTAGAGCAATTAAGGAACAGCTGGTTACGATACAGCTGTTGACCTGAACCTTCARTCATCAGCTCACACAGGGTCTTTATGCAGAAGGGTTAAGAGAGCCCACCCGAAGTCCAAGAGCTACATCAACTAGGGTAAACTAGAGAAACCCTCCACAAGAAAAGGCACAGGTGTCTCCCCCAAATTTTTCCATTTTTCTGTTCTTGCATACAAGATCATGACAGTCAAATGCAAAGATTTTTCAGCAGCAGGGTGAACAACCTTTTTTTTTTTTTTTTTTTTTTTAAAGACAGTCAATGTCCATTGCTTAAGGCAGAAATCATTGAACAGCTTGAGACAAATACAAACGCATCCCTTTGAACGCTGTACAGATAAAGAATATTTTATCATAACAGACAAGAAATTAGACCCTCAGTGCTTCAGCTTGTAAGGGCCTCTGGGGAGCTTGTGGGCTGGCATTTGCATCTTACAACACCGCAGACATTTCCAAAGGAAAACTTAAGAGATGGTCCAGGATAATTGGAAGCCGAAGGACAGCAACCTTAATGAGACTTGTAAAGAGCCCGGGAGCACAGACGCTGCGGAGGCACCTGAGCGTAACTGCAGGAGGAGGGGAGCATTTATAGCTGTATTGCAGCTGGCTGCACAGAAATCTTCCAGGATTTCTTCCACGCATTTTTTTCTAGAGCTTGATCAATATGTCAGGCTAAAGCCTTTGGAGGCACAAATGAACACAGATCTTTGTTCGCCAGAGTTTCTCCAGCTCACACCAATTTAGGACTCAGCCCTTCAGTTACAGACAAATGTTGTCATTATTTGGCCAGCTCTGTAAATGGGCAAATAAAATTTAGAGTGAATTGCCTACAGATATTCCTCTCCATTAGCAAAGAGTCTATTTATAGTATTTGCACTGCTGATTCTCCACGCATGCTTTGTATAGAGGTGAGGGTGTTACAATAAAAGTGTAAAATACTAGAGGCCCAGTCTGCTTCTCCCACCAGTTTTAGGTCACTGCTGTCAGAATGCTTTAATAGAGTTAATTCTATTTTAAGCTGTTGTGAGAGCAGATTAAGCCCCTGACCCTGGGATTCAGGAGTGCTTCATGCCTACTGTGCACGACAGCCTGCTCCCCAAAACACATCCTTGTATCTGTCAGAGCACACGACCCCTTCCTCCCTCAACTACAAAAAAGGTAAGCGGGACCTTAGCAGGACCTGAAGATGTTCTTCATCTGGCTCCTATCTGATGACATGGCCTGTACGGGCCATTCTGTGTCAGCCTCAGCTGAGACCATGCTGGGTGCTGTACACATACACATGTAACAAAAGAGAGCCTGTTCTGGAGGACCTGCATCATCTCCTGTAGCGCTCAGCTCATATCCCCCTGCCAACGTTCCCACCAAACAACTGGCATGCCATTTGGTAGCATCAGAAACTTGCCTTCTTTAAAGGAGTCTCCGTTCTGGAGGAGAGACTCGGGGTGCCTGGACCTGCCCATGGATCATCTCTTCATAYGGCTAGAGAGAATTATATGTGTGCTCCTCCTGGCCCCTAGAGGATGCTCTTCACTGGGCCGAAACTAAGAACGCCAGTCATCCTGAACGCTTTCCACGTGTACACACTCAGGCTCCAAAGGGTCAAGCCCTTCTGTCACCATGTCCCAGAGCCAAGGAGCTAAACAGCAGCTCCTGGTCAGTAGGTAACTTTGAACTGTGTGAGGTGGTTCATTAATCACAAAGTTGACCCACGCTCAAGCCCACTCCTGCGCACTGGCAGCAGTGCAAGGCTCAACCCACCCCGGGCGCAGGCAAGTCAAACGCCGCTGCGGAGAGAGGAGCTGCGGTTGGAACAGGACAGAGCTGGGCCTGGTGCTTTCTGCTAYGCTGATGCCAACTGCAGCGGCATCCAAGAGGACTGAGCCCACATCTCTGGATGCCCTGGGCTGATTAAAACATCCACCTATACGCTCACCCAATAATCCAGATGGTTTGCAGAAATGTTCTGTACAGCTAAATAAGTTAAATAAGGCAACCAAGGACATAACTCCAAATCTGGGTTCCCTATAAACCTGAGCCTGGAGCAAACCAAGGCTATTTCCCACATTTAAAACTAGGAAAAGATCACCAGATATTATACATTTCCCTAAAGATGAGGGGAACTGCCCCATCTTTGTTGAGATGCTTTGAGGTTCTCTCAGACACACAGGCACAACGATACATGCACACAGCTGTCTTTGCAGTCCTGCCACCTATAAAGCTGCGGAGCTGGCAAAGCTCTGAAACACTGGAAGGAAATCGGCTACCTCTCACTCCCACATTAGTAGTCCAAGGACTATCCTTCCTTATCCAAACAAGTTCTTATCCTAAACAAAATGACGGAAGCCACTCTTCTCCCTGGTAGGTCTCAGGGCTGTTGGGGACTCGTACAGGGTGGCCTGAAAGGAGAGCCATGCCGAGAGCAGTCAGAGAAAGACCCATCTGAGTGATCACCGTGACACTTACTGGTTTTCACCTTGAGGGTGTACGGGTTTTTCTGCTGAATGGTGTGGGTGAAGTGGAAGCGTGCATTACAGCTGTAGTCCGTCTGGGCATCTTGCAGCAAGACATTGGAGAAGTACAAGTCCCCGTTCTGGCCCTGGGAGACGCGCTTGTCTTGGTGGATTGGCTCCATGGCTGCATGGGAGAATAGGAATTCAAAGTAAGTCAGAGCTGCCAAAAGAAATACTAACGCTCCTGGATGCTCCCATGGGTGACTGAATAAAGGAGAAAGTAACCCTCCGACCTAAGCCCCGTACTGGTGACTCGATGCTCTAATCTAGCAGTAATACCTCTAAAGATAATTATTTTAAATAAACAGTGCAGGCAACAGAAGCGCTCCCCACAGGGAGTGAGGGTTCAAGCTGCGAAGGGGCACTYGCCCAACTTACAGCTGCTCATCCAGAAGATGACTGGAGAAGGCAGGCCAGGCGGTGGGTTGCACTGTAGGCTAAGTGGAGCGCCTTCATCAACCTCTATCACATCCACCTTTTCCTTGGGCCACAAGGGAGACCCTGTGAAAAGAAGAGTAAAGATACAGCACGCAGTCTGATGAAGGGATCATTTGAGGAGAGATTCACTTTGCAAATCTCTCCCCTCCCTTCTTCCCGCTGGACCTGGCCTGGTTTCAATGGAATGGCCTTGATGCAAACTCTATTTCTATATGTGCAAGATTTCCTGATGCAGGTAACAAATGAAGCAGGCTGAGATGTTCGAGTGCTGAATAATTCCCGTGCCTCTTCTACAAAATCCTGTATGATGCACATATTGACTGTACCCCTTAGGGCAGCTGTCTACCGGGCTTGTTCCTCCGCCAGGACTGGGACAGGGTGCTCTACTCACTAGAAACCTGGAGGTGGATTTTGCTGGAGAGTGCCGTCCCGTAGTCGTTCCGTGCAAAGCACTGGTATTCGCCCTCGTAGTCATCTGGCCGGCCGCCACTGTGGAAGTCGATGACCAGTGTTCCTGACCGCCGCCGCATCGATACTTTGGGGTCTTTTGCCACATTGAAGAACTTCCCGTTCCGTGTCCATGAAAAACTGCAAGCATTGGGGACACGCTTGTTTTGCAACCGTACACTGTATTCACATGGTGAGATCCTTACAGCCAAATTAGCCGATGGTGTAAAATGGCTCAGCTCCACTGACTCCAGTGGAAGCGTGGCCAATTTAGACCTGCAGCAGGCTGGACCCAAGGAGGCCAGAGCTTCTCTAGAGCAAGCCCTTATCTTTTATTGGCTCTAATAAATAGCACAACTTCGATATAACAAGAGCTTTAGATGCGCTTACGTGGGAACAGGATTCCCTTTAGCTTCACATTCAATGAAGATGTTGTCCCTGGGGTCGACGATGTAGTCCTTCACAGACTGCTTGGTGATTGTGGGGGGCTGAGGCACTGCAAGGCAAACAAGAAGCAGTGAGGAGGGTGGTGCAGAGAGGAAGAAACCTCCCTCTTCTGTCCTACAGCAAATCCTGCCAGGTTCTTGGCCTGGTCCCCAGGCTGGACATGCAATTTGTAGACCAAAACCCTTTAAGACCTGAGGAAATTACCACGAGCATTGGTGGGCTGTGTACTATTTATCATCTCTCAAACCATGGGCACTGTTCAGCCTCCCTTTCAGGCTGAGAAGCCCATATTTCTTGCTTGGTGTCTTGGTCTCATTAGGAAAGCTCACAGTTACTTCTTCCTGCTACCAACAGGTCATCTGAATCAGACTGATAGATACCATATCTGTGTACCTCCAAGAAAGAGGCTGCAGCCATGACACAGAAACAGAGAGCAGCTACAAGAAGTTTACAGACACTCCCTGAGCAAGAAACAGGCCCCAAAGCTCCTAGGATCACCCACAAAGAGCACAGCAGCAGTGTTTAGGGCTTGTGAAAATGGGCACATGAGCTTGGCACACGGGCGTCTGCCAAGCAGAGGAGCCTGTTCTCCTCCGGGATGCAGCTTCAGCAATAACAAGCCTCCACAGAGTCAACGTTTGCATTGCAAACTTACTGCTTTGGGGCTACCAGGCCTTGCTGTAGTACCTCTGCAAACCCCGTGTGGCTGGGGAGGGAAGACGGCTCGTCCTTCCTACCCCAAGCCACACCGCAGAGCGTGAAATGCAGCCCCGTACACCCTGTGCCAAGCAAGAGCCTCGAGCAGCCCTGGTTCCTTACGCCCTGCTCCGGACATGTGGAGGCGACTACCACGTACACAGAGAAGATAAGGGTGGGACTTACATTCGCTCTGAATATTTGCTGTTATTTCCAAAGTGCAAGCATAATAAAAAAGAAGAAAAAGGGTTAATTAAAGAGCAAACCTATATACATATACACTCTGTACACAAATATAAACATTACATAGTTACTGTAGGGTCTGCAAATACCCACACATCAACACACAATCATTTTGCATGAATGATTCAGGTATGTTCTGATCCACCAACTTACCGTTCGCGTGTGAGACGCCTCTACCGAGCAGTCCGGGTCGCTGGTCACTGACTCTGCACCCTCTGGGGCCTTCTGGGGCCAGAAGAGGGACCAGTGTGGCCTGGGGAGGCTTCGGTGTCCTCACACCACCCGCCTACAAGCCTGCTGGTGCTCCAGTGGTCCAGGTGGTCGTACGCCAGGGTTAGGAGCATCAGAATTACCCTGAATCCCCCCGTTTCGTCCCCCTGAATCAGAGGCTAACATGCGCCTGATAAACCCTGATGTGGCTTTTTAGGTGGAGGCCAAAATCAGAGAAAGCACCTGTAAAATCCAGTAAAACAGGGGCAGGGGAGCAGTCGCAGCCCGTGCAGGGCGCCCGCCACGCTGGGACGGGAGACGAAGGCTTTTACTCGAGGAAGCAAACTTCTTACCATGGGGGCCAGCGGGACAAACCACTTAGAAAAGCTTAAAAGAAAGAGAAACTGGTGCAACTGCCCCRGCACAGGGCAAGGGGGCTCTGCGGCTGCTGTCAAGGGCACCGGTACAAGAGCGCTGATCTCCGCGACGCAGGGAGGGTTTGACGGCTCCCGGCACGCGGGGAATGGAGCTCCGCTGCTTGCAGAGGCTGCCGTCCGCACGCTTATCCGGCCCCGCTCCCACGGAGCAGCTGTGCCGCTTCCGCACCGCCTGGCCGATGCGGGGAAACCTGGTTCGCGCGACGTGTTCGTGAGCTCAGGCTGGCGGACGCAGGGCGGCTGCCGCGGGGGGGCTAAGGCAGACCCGACCACCAAGCGGCTTAAACAGGAGACGAAAACAAACTCCCCAACTGCCCTCGGGGCCTGGATGAAAGGAAAAGGAAGCTGATGCACCGTGTCTCAAGCGGAGCTAAGGGAGGGCTGCGAAGGGTCGGCTGCCTAATCCTCGCCCGGCGCCAGCACGCGCTCCTCTCCCTCTCCCTGCGACAACGCGGTGCAGGGCGCTCCAGAAACGGGTTCAGACGGATCAGAAATGGAAACAGAGCGGGCAACGCGGGCCGAGCCGCAGGGAGGACACAGACGCTCTGCCGAGATACCTTCAACCCTCCCTTCGCCGCTGCGGGGAAAGCCTCGCGGGGAGCCTCGCCGACAGCGACGCTGCGTTAGGAGGCAGGGCAGCGCCGGGAGGTTAAAAACGTGCCGTCCGGGGATTTTTATGCCATTGCCGCCTATTCTGGGTAGGCAAAGCCAAAGCACGTACCAGGCTTGGGCTGTGGCAGCTTGGCCAAATCCACACAGGCAAAACTGACCCGAGTTTTGTAGCCAGAACGCAGTATTTCTGCTGATTTTAGGTCATGTGTTTGTAAATGTGTGTCCCACCGACGTGGCGGCAAAGGATCCATCCGAGAAGGAACGACAGGAGCGAGCGCTCCGTTTCCACCCCCCTTCCCCAGCAGCAGGGGGGGTAAACGGTGGCTCCCGTGGCTCCGCGCTGCGCAGGGGGAGGATGAGGACGAGCCTAGAGAAACCGTGAGCCCCTGCAGGAAAGCAAGGCTGCCTTCAGCACTGCTCCACCCGACACCAGCATTGCTCTTACTTTTTGACGGTCACATTACATTTAAGCTGTAAAATTGCTCCTTTTCTGATAGGAAGCACAGGAGCAGCAGAGGAAGGCTGGCTGCAAACCCAGGCAGTTTTGCCCGACTGCACTGGCTGCTCCTTCCAGGCAGACTGCTGGCATTTCTGAAAGGTTATAGATCCTAACGGAGCCGGGCCTGAGAAGGAACCACCGAGCTCTGTGCATCCAATAAAATTCCCACTGTTGGCAGCAATGTGCATGTTACAGCGCTGACTGCCGTGGAATAAATATTTTCATCCAGAATCATCTGGAATGGAGCAAAACGGGGACTCAAGCTTGAGTCTTGCACAGATAAGAGATTGCTCTGGGTCCCCCTCCTTGTGCTTTCAAGTTACGCAGGTATTTATTCACCTTGGCGAATCAGGGCTTTCCCACCTTTCCTCCTCAGTTATTTTCAAACTTCAGCGAAAAGCCACTGCCCCAAACTTTTCATTCCCAAATTTTTCATTCTCCTTTTGCTGTCCATCAGTTGAGCATGGATGCAGCCAGCAGACCCAGGACTCCACAGAGCAACAACCCGCAGAGTAGAAATCCCTCCTACAAAGAGCGGCCCTGGTACTTCAGCCTGAATTTAGACCCTGGCAAAAAGCTGCTCTTGTTCTCCGGATGTGCTGCTCGCTGGAGGATTTCAGTGCATCGCACTGCCAGAATATATTCCCTGCAGCGCCAGACTGATTATTATTAACAGCCCCTATAGGAGGAAGCTGCGAGACAAAGAAATGATGAAACTGGTTTCCAGACCAGCGGTTGGGATAGAGCCTCTGAGCCGTGGCTTAGCAGCGCGACCCCCGTCCCAAGCGCGTTCAAACAAGTCACGTGTTTCCCCTGCGCTGGCCTGAAGATGCCCACTCAGCAGAAAGATCGTTATCCCCTGTTCCCCTTCCTCCTCGCTCCACATCCCCCAACTCTTGCGCTTCTGGATCAAACTTAAGTCTCATCTCATAATTAATCGAAAAGTCCCGACAGAGAGATAAAAATCATGCAGCTCTACATATGACCTTCCTGAACACCACTGCCCCGTGGGACCTGGATGCCGGCTCGCGGCAGCATCTGAGCAGACGAGCAGTGAGCTCGTGTCCTCCACGAAGGAGCACACCGAGCCCCGCGCATGCACCGACCTGCCCATTTTGCACAACTTCACTATGTCCGAAGCATCAGTGCTGCGACCAGCAGAGGTCGGAGCTATAACTCAGCCGTGACCTGCGGGATAGGGACACCTCTGCTGATAGATCAAACCCATTTGGAGTAAGCTGGCTCTGCCGGCAAAGCCAGTATTCAGGCTAAACAGCTAACAGGAAAAGGTGTGCCAGCGCAGGACACAGAATTGAAATAATTACCAGCAAAGACACATCCTGGTCCTTTAAGATGCTAACAAAATACAGCAGTGTTGTCTTCAGCACAAATACAATGTAGATGTCCTTAGTAAAATGAGCTTTTATGTCCAAATGGCTCAGCCAGCACAACGGTAGCAGGAGGGACGATGTCTCCCAGCTAGCTGGCCTTCAAGGAGGTAACACAAATCTCTGCTGTGCTCTGCAGACACCCCACGAGTCCTGGGATGCTCTGCTTAAATCAAACAGGCTAAAGATTTGGCAGGATTTTATTTCCTCCAGACCAGCTTGGCCCAGGTGCTCTGTCCCCATTTTGATATGGGGTTTCAAGCCCTTGCTCAGTTTTTGAGGTAGACTGACTAAATCACAGAGTGATTTAAGTGACTTTCTGGATGAACAAACTTCAAAAACAAACAAAAGAAAAGGAAACCTTGGGCTGGACTCAGCAAGCCGCCTGGGCTCTGCTCTTCCTGGCTCTCTCTCCTCAACCACTGAATAGGAGTAAAACAGCACTTACAGTCAAGAGGGACTTCAATGGTGCTGACGAGGTGCTGGAGGCACAGGGCGAACACTATTCCTGCGCGGGCGAGCTGMGGTCTTTGCATTACCATCTTGGACGCCCGGACTGCGTGCCGGCCTCGGTGCCTTCCCGCGAGGCAGGCACACACCGACTTCTTGGGTCCTCACCTGCAACACAAACGCAAAAGCGCGGATCACCGAGCTGGTTGTGGCTCTGCTTCCTGTCTTCTTCCCTTCAGCAACTGTGGCGAGAGAACATTTCCAACCCCAAAACACTCGTGCAGAGGGGTTTTGACAGAGCCAGAAATGCTTTGCTGGCTCTGGTGCCTCAGGTACAAGCCTGCATTCCCTGGCCTCCCAAACCCCTTCTTCTGCTGACAAAAAATCAGCCCTGCCGTGTCATTCGTGCTCAAACCCCAGCGAACCAGCCGGGAGCAGAGCAGAGCTGTCCCGTCCCGCTCTGCCCGGGGACGGTTCAGAGCTGCTCGGAGCGAGCGACTACGAAACCAGCGCCGGGCCTGCACGAGAAAGTGAAAAGGGCGATTTGTTGTTTAAATAACTTAATTGTATTTTATATGCAAGAAACACCGAACAGACATCAACAAAACCCAGCCTTTATTCTGGGTGAAAACAGAGGCGAACGTCACTGGGGAGAGCAACGCGGCAAAGAGCTCTGAGCGCCCGCGGGAGCCGGCGCAGGGTGCTGGGGCGCAGCCCCACCGTCGCCCTACCTTGCTCTTCCCTGATGCAATATTGTGTGTTTCCAGATCACCGGGGTATTTTGGGACGGAGGAGAGCGGAGCGTCCCTTCCCACAGAGGGGAAGAGTGCGCCTCGCGCCGGGGCTGGTCTGCCCAGCCTCCTCCCGGCATGCAAGCCGGGCTCCTTGCAGGCGTCCATCCGAACCTCCCGGCGATGGTCAGGATTCGGGTTTGCATACACATGCTTTTTATTTGGCTTTTAATAAACCCATAGACTAGATGGAGATTAAAAGACAATGGAAAAGGAGGATAAATTACCCGACTTGTGCAACCACAAGCCCCTTAGAAAGGCTACGGTGGCGCAGAGGTTGCATCACGGCCGCGTTACAACTCTGTCTGCAACGGCGCTATAAATACTGGGCATCGGCTGTGCAGACAGCTCGCTCGGCTAAGAACAGAAATAACGCCAGGGCAGCAAGCAGTGGAAAATCCCCAGGCTGGTTCCTCGCTGCTCCTCCCTGCCTCTGTGCACCGGCCTTTGCTGAAGCTGGATGTCACCAGGCAGGAGAACAGCGCAGCGAGGCCATTTGGCAAGCCAGGAGAGCCCGTCTTCATGAAATAYAAATAACCCGCTGCAGCTTCGCCTGCTGCTCCCACTTCAGCTGCTCCTGAGCCCTGTAAGAAGCAAGGGCAAAAGGGAGGGGGGGACCCGGCACCGCCACCAAACCCAGCAAAGGCTGCTGGGGTTAATCCACCAACTCACCTCCCCGGAAAGCCTAGAAAAGCTCCGTCACAGAGGTCTTGAAAGCTAAATTGGGTGGCCTTGAAAATAAACCACAGGGAGAGACCTAGTGGCAGCAGGCAGAGGAGCTATCCTGCCTCCACGGGTCTCCCAAACCGGCCCGACCCAACGGAGGAGAAACCACCACCGCGAGAGCACCAGCACAAGGCAACTTTTAAAGACACTTAGCCGATCACCTTCACGGGGGTCTAGCGGGGTTAACTGTTTCTCCGTCCGCATGGGATTTCTTTCTCCCCGAGAGAAGGGCTGATCCTGCCCTGCGACCAGCAACCACTGCGAGCGTCCGCAACCGGCACGTGCATGAGGTTAGAAAGAACGGGGGGAGGATCACGTGCGTCGCTCCRTCCCCTCTGCAGGCTAAGCACGCGGGCGGGGATTTTTAAAGCACTAAGAGAGCAAGCTGCTCAGCTTCCAAGGCTTCCCCGCAGCATTCCTGCGCCTGCAGAGATTCCCAAATTTCCGAGATGAGACGAGACCAGTCAGAGCATCTTTCCCGCCCTGCTCTTCGCCTGAGGTCTAAACGTACTCGCCACCCTTCTGCGTCTCAGTTGCACCAGATTACCGATTGCTTGGGGTTTTGGGGGGGGGCTCCGCTCTTTTTTGCTCATTCTAAGGATTTYCCAATCCAGCTGTTGCAATAAAAATAGTTGAAGCACAGAATAATTGTGGGACTGGGCCAGTAATTGAAGTCACATACAGGACTTGCGCAGTCCTCAGTGACCTGGTCACGCTGGACAAGGCTTTTCAGATTGCTTCTTTAGCTTTCTGTCTAGGGGAGGATATCATTTTGATCTGTAGTCTTCATTATTTAGAGCTCTTCATTCTTCTAGTTACAGCTTAAAACGAGTAATGGCTCAGCTGGTTTTGTACCTTTCTGTTAGCAAGAAAAAGTTTGATTCGTGAACTAAATCAATCAATACTGCAACCGGACATTCAGCGAGGCTAACATTTCTCGTGTTCCTACTGTGCTTGCATTACTGATGCTTCACCTCACTGCCACAAAATGCTTTAAAACCCTCTTTCTCCACATAATATGGGAAGGAAGGTATAAGACAGCAGCTATTTAAATAATGCATAACTCCAAATGCCACTTTGTGGTTGAAAAGTGAAGAATACTGTTTTCTTTAGGTTGGGTAGTACTTGGTGTGAGAGAAATGGCCATGGCACTAAGGAGTAGGCTCCTGGCACAGATGCTTAGGAGATATTTGTACATACAAGCATGTGTGGGTGATTTTGCATTAAATGTTAATACGGAAAGAACTGAGCCCAAACACTCTTACATACAGCACGCAAAACACTAGGCATCTGTGCATGAAACCGACGGGAAAAAAATATATCCTACCGACCAGCACAGTTTTGCGACTGGAAAAGTAAGGGCGAGGGGGGAGAGAGAAATTTGCATTCTGAGCCGATGGGAACAGCAGGGAGGGGGCTGCTCCGCACTGCAACACGTGGGCAGAGCTGYGGGGGAATTACCCAGGGGTTTCCCGTGCCGGCTGAGCGGCACRGCGAGAACGGCGGGTTCAGCCGGAGTTACGGCGTGTCTAGATGGAGCGGCGCGGGAAGAGCCACACGGGACAGGACTAGGGAGAATCCACTGGCTTAAAGGCAAAGCAACAAATCGGAAGGAGCATGAACAAATGAAAATGATAATAATAATAATTAAAAAAGCAACAGAACACACAAAGTGCATCCCYGCGTTCAGAAAACCGAAGCGCAAGCGCGCAGCTCCGGGCTCCCGTYGCTGTGGGGCAGCGTGGGCAACCCCGTCACGCTGCCTGCACCACTGCTGCCGTGCCTGCGCCTGTGGGCGGCTGCTCAGGACACGCAGTGCCGCACGGCCGAGCCGAACACGGCCCACGCCGCCAGGCCCTCGCCCCTTCCCGGGGCGGAAAGCCCGGGGAAAATCTCACCGGCACCAAGGGCTCGAGCTGCCTTAGGGGGTCGAGGCACCAACACGCTTATCTGGGGCTGCTAATAGTCGTGAAGCCGCCTGATGTCTTAACCTGCTTCTGCGAGACTGACTCAACGTGCGAGAGATCTGAAACGTCCCACTGACTCTGCCAGGCTGCAAATTCTTCGAGAACGGGGCTCTGGCTCCCGCGCAACGGAGCAGATGAGACCTCTTCTTCCTAGACTTAATGTTCCTCAGTCTTTGTTCCAGGGTCCTGCCGCACAACGCAGAAAAGATCCAATTCCTGCCAAAACAGCCGAGCGAGCCCTTCGACCTTGTATCTGCCGCAGCCTCCTGGGATCGGCCGTAGCCATGGAATCGCATGGGCTGAGCCTGGGGTCGATCAGAAAGCTCCTGAACTGGCTGGCCACAAACCAACCCAAAATCCGGACCCATAATATTCAGTGGAGAGAGGCCACTTCAGATGAGGATTTCTGCCAGCTGCATTCTGAGATACCTCTACGCTCTCCAAACCCGCAGCTCTATAGATCAAATCCTAGAGACGAAGCAACGAAACGATGCTCTCCGTCTCCTGTGCTGGCTCCAGAACACGCCGTGCCAGACGTCCCGCGTAGCACCGGTGAGATTTGGGCAGACGTCAGCTACCCCTGCGAGATTTCCAGCAACGCAGACCAAAACCTCACACGAACAGCTGCACGACTGAGATGCCACCAAAGGGGAATTCGCCTTCTCCAGCACAGCTCTGCTCCAGCGCTGACCTGAACCCCAGCACTAGCAGAGGCCACGTCCCTGCTCCACTTTCCTCCAGCTACGAGCAGACGGCACTAAGAYGGACTCGGATGCCTTCTTCCCCAAATACTTATCTAGGGTTCAAAAGTGTTTTGCAGACTTGGTGCTTTCCATTTCCCCAGTGACCTACTGCAGCATTAATTCTCTGAAGTCTTAGTCTAGATGGAGAAATATATCCCAGATCTTGCTCCAGACCTCTTTCCAGATGAATTATTTTCGCAAATACGTTTTTCTTTTGATAAAAGCATTAGAAACCCTAGGACAGGACCTTTAAAACTAGAGACCGCTCCTTTTGCAAAATTCAGCCAAATGTCCACACAGCGTGGGGTGTATTTGAAGTGTTTAAAGAGAAATTGTGCTTTCCATAGCAAAATTAGCCCCAGTTCCTATGCTTGTGCAGCGGTCACGGCAAACCAGACTGAAGCAACAAGAGGCTTGCAGAAGGAAGCACCTTGCCATGCAGAGCCCCCCTCACTTTAAAGAAAACACACACAGAGGCTTGTACCGCGGCGCCGGGGGGTTTCCGCTCCGTTTTAAAGGCAGAGGGTGATTTTGCTGCATCGTCAAATGTTTTCCAAACAAATGCTGATTTTCAAACGATAGTGCAGCGGTTCAGCAAGCGCCTCAGGGAGGAAAACCTCGGTGTTTCAACTCGGTCCTGTCCCTCCTGCTCTCATCACACCCAGACGAGGACGGCTAGCTCTTCCCCCCCAAAACAGGGTCAGACGGACTGATGCYGTTAAACTGAGGTGCTACTTGCAGCTGCGAATCGCCCTCCCTGGCGAGCAGGACCACAGCGAAGAAAGGGCGGCTGCAAATGGCTCGGGCCTCACCAGCCCCCAAATAAACCCACCGCTGTTTCTTCCAGTTTAGGAAAATACTTGCCAACACAGAAAAACACAAATGCAAATCAAGAATTTAGCTGTATCTAGCCCCTAATTCGTTTGCTTCAGATGCCTGTTGGATGCAAAGAGCAGTCTCAAAGCAAACTGCCACGCGAGTCATTCCCGGCACAGGCTCTTCTGCAACAGCTTCACGCTCTCTGGTTTCTCCTTATGTAAAGATAATGCTCATATACCAGTAATCTAAAYATAAAACACACATCCAAACACCTTGTCTGTTAGCCACTCAAAATCTGCAGTGAAGGGGAAAAAAAAAAATACAACTTTTAAAATTCTTTCGGGTCCCTCTCCATCTCCTACATCTCTGCTGCAACATCAGATGTGATACGGATGATCTGACTAGAAAAAAGACTTCGCTCCAGACACCTGCATTGCTGCTTTGCTTCGGGGCTATTCAAGGACACCGATCCAGCCCGGCAGCCTGCTCACCAGCACGGCAAAACTGCAAAGGTCAATAACCAGGGAAGAAACGCTGCTTCTCTACTTCTCCACGCACACAACGATTTAAGGCGCAGGGTGCCCCCCCAGCGAGGCCGGCAGGCACGGTACCCGCGCCGGCTTCTCCTCTCGCTCACCTCTCCGCAGCTCRGCTCCTCCGCCACGCGCCTGCAAGCGTCGGCACGCACCGCATCCTGAGCCCGTCCGAAGATCCCAACCCCGTTGCCCCGTGTGGCTCCGGTCCCCTTTCCCACGGTTCGGAGAAGGGGAATCTTGGGGAACACGGGTGCGCACGCAGCTACATGGAGCTCGAGGATGTCCCTGGGTGCACCAGCGGCACTGGGGAAGGGCCCAAATTCATTTCCTTAATGAAACTGGACCTTCCTGAACGGCAGCCAGGACCAACTCCTTCCCTATAGCCCCACTCCTGCAAAAGGACCRCGAGCCTGAGCTCTCCACGGCAGACCGGGCGGCTTTGGGAGCGGGTGCAGGAGCGATTAAGCGGCGGCAGGAAGAATCCCTGGCTGAAGACAAATGAAATTAAATAATTCCACAATGAAGAATTATTTTTAATCAGCTCATTAGATCCAGCAGGACACTTTCACTAGCAATTAGGCATTTATCCTTATTTATGGTTGCAAGAGGAATAGTAAAACTCTGGCTGCTAGTGTTCCCAAGAAGACTCCTCCAGCACCATTTTATGAGTTTCACTCAATTAAAACTGATTGAATAGCACAGAGCAGCGTTTCCGCAAAGAGAAAACCCTTTTGGTTTCAGATAATGAAGACGTTGATTTAGAAGGAACGCATGCATGCGATTCCCTAAGAGTGATTAAAGAATTCATTTTCGGGGTCTAACTCCTGCTCTGTCCCAGCTCTCCGTAGCCTTCCCCCGCTATATGTAACGTATTAGATGGGTTTCCAGGTTGCTGACTTCCAGCTTGCAAATCTACATCCCCCTTCAGTCTGGCAGCGACAGGCCCTTTYGTCACCGGTGGTAAAAGCCAGCGAGCGGGTGCCGGCTGATCCCTACAGCCCCAGCAGAGGAACTGCTCCACGYGGGCAAATCCCACCTGGAGCTGCCTGGTTAGACGCGACACGGCCTGCCGAGCCYGACCGGGCGTCGGGAACTGACCTCGCCACCCAAAACCTTGGCAGTGCTGGACAGACGTATCCAGACACGCGCCTGTCCGTGTTTACTGGTTGCATACGGATGCACCGTAGCAAACGGCATACGTACACACACCACGCACGGGCGAATCCCTACATGTACGCTTAAGGATGCATTTAAAGCCAACGTTGCATTACCGCGCAGAAGTCAATGCCGATGTACAGCAACCTGCAGCGGAGCACGGGGAAGAGGAAAGGGTTGATCATCCGGCATTGCCATCCGGAGGGAGCACCGGGCCTGGAAGATGCCCGTTCCTTGAGGCGGCCGACCCCGCGTGGGGAGGGCAGCATCTCCCTGCTTGCCTCTGCTTGGAGGAGAGAGAAGCGCTTTGTCCTCRCTCCGAGGTTGGGAACAGCTTTCACGATTGTTCTTCAAAACACAGCGACTGTCAGAGGCAGACACCAGCACACGCATTTGCATTTCGCTGTCTCCTCTCTCCCCCTTTAAAAAAAAACCCCATGGTATCCATCCTTTCAACAACTACCGCTTCCAGACCTGCACGCCCTAATCATGGCTGAGAAGGGAAGTCGGTTCTAGGCCGGTTCCAGGCTAAGGTTATCGATGGTCCCGCATCTACCGACAATCATTTCCATACCACGAACGCTAGGCAGGAGCTCCCAAACTCATCTTTSCTCCCGTCCTCTGAAAAAAATGAAATTTCTCAGAAAGACCCGCTCCACGAGGCTGGCCGCGGGGGTCGGGTCAGGGCTGACCCTCCTCGGAGGATTCCCCGCAGCCTCCGTCGCAAGCCCTGGCCACCTCCGGCACCGCTGAACCCCCCTGCCGCAGCGGCCGGTGGCGGCGAGCAGGTGGGACCAGAGCTYGCAAACCCGGGAGAGAAACCCACTGCAAAAAGACGAGGCTGCCCCATCCGCCGGCCTGGTCCTGGCCGGGGGGGGGGGGGAAGGCGGCAATCAAGAGCTCGTGAAAATTGGGTGCCCCGACGGCGAGGCCGCCGCAGGGACCCGGAGCAGCTCCGAGGTGGGGAAGGTCCGCGGTGGCCGGGGCGGAGAGGTTCTGCGAACCCRCATACCGTGGCTGTCACTTGGGAAACCTGCACGGAGCAGGGACGGAGCTCGGGCTGGGACCGATCGCCCCGGCTCCCCGGCGTTCGGCCGCGGTACCCGCTATGGCTTTACGCCCGGGCAGCGGGTTTTCGGKGTGCAAGCGGCGGTGCCGGAGCGAACAGCCACCGACGCGAGGACAGCAGGCGCTGCTCCCCGAGAAGAGCCCGTAGGGCTACGCTTGATATAAYCAGAGCCCAAAGCGAAGCGTGCAAAATAATCAACAGAAAAGGGCAAACGCCATTTAAAAGCAGCAGCCAAATTAAGGGCGAGCGGTTGCCAGGTCCCGCTGCGGTTACGAGTCCCCAAGCAGAGCTCACCTAAACTTCTGCACTGGTTTCGACCGAGTCCCTCACATCCCCGGTCCCCAATTACCAACTGGGCTGAAAGTCACCTCCATCTTCCTCTCCGCAAGTGGTTGCGGCGGCTCCCGTCCCCATTCTCCGGGTCACAAAGATAACTTCCAAAATTCCGGAGTCCTCCCCGTCCTCCGGGAAAGAGCTTTCTCCTGCCTGCCTTGCTCACGGGCTCCCCGGCTTCCCCAGACCGAGCCCTGCAAGAGCAGAGGTTTGGGCGCACGCGGCAGGCACCTCCGACGCCGTCAGCCCTCCGTGAACGCTCCAGACTGATGGACGCGTTTGGGATAACTGCCAATATTGCCTTTTCAGCACATCTTTGAGGGACACATACAGGCCATTTCTCACAGCCCCTGCTTTCTCATCTCGCTTCTCCGTGGGATTTTTGCCATATGGCGCATTTTCCTTTCACTCCCTGTAACACTCCTGTATCACACGTGGGTGACTTCTCAATCTCATGCCCTGCAGGCTGGATGAATTTTAAAAGAACTGAACAAATGAGCATTGAGAGAAAGCGTAGCGGTATCGCAAGGAACAACGATGGCTTCCTGAAGTCACCCACCAGTAAATGCCAGGAGGAGAAGCGGCAGCATCCCTTCGACTCCGTATAGGGCAAAACGTGGGAAGTGGGAATGAATCAGTCAGTTCCCTGAACTTCAGAGCCGATACCCGCAGTCGGATTTATAACTTTAGCTTGTCTCGGTACCTAACCAGGCAGCCAGAGCCCACTCCACCTGCCTCCTGCAGCGCTCTGGAGTCAGGGCCAGCTGCACCAGGGCTCCTATTTCAGATATATTTAAAAAAGCCAGGAGGAATGGGAAAATTGCGCTTGCTACTACGGCTGCTACATGGCTGCAGCTTGCAGCTTTTGAGCGCAGGCAGCGGTGACACTTGCACCAGGCAGCCCATTTCCTTATAAAGCTGCGAAACCCTACTAAAAGCACGGATAACTCCAGGGACAGGCTCTTAATCTATCACGGTCATATCTCAGCACTACATAAACGTCAATTAATTTATCCTCCCGTCCTTCTAGCAACGTAAGGAAATACCGCACTTCTATTACACGGAGAGACTCTAGTCCAGCGAGGTTACGTGTTACCCCAAGGTCACGCAAAAGACGTGGCATGGAGGGGAAATGAACCGAGATCACCCGAGCACCGAGCTTAAGCAGAAAAAATGACTTAACCTTTACAGACCTGTCGCCGAGAGCAGGAAAGAAATGCAAAAGCAGGAAACTTTCCGCGGACCGGGACGATCTGGGCTTCATCAGCCCGAACGGGGCCCGCGGGAACGGCGCCGTGCCGGCGGCTCCGTGGCAGCTGGGACTTCGCCCCGCGACAGCTGAGCGGCAGATCCGCGGGGCCGGTGCCGGAGCAGCCGGGGCTAATGAGCGGGCCAAACTCCACTTCCCACCCTCCTGGGGAGTCCCTGCTCCCGAGCTGCTCGTTTCCACGTCCTTTCCTTTCAGCAGCAGGAGAGAAGCAAGTCAGAAAAAATAATCTGCAGGAGTTATCCTTAGCAGAAAGCAAGGGCGCTCGGGGGCATCGCTTCTGCCTGCTTCCTTGGGCCGCCAGCATCTGCTGCATAACCTTACGCTTAAGGATCATGGGGTGGGGTACAGCTAACATGTAAAAGCGGTCGTTTTTTCCTGTTTTTCTTGGTTTTAGGAAATTTTTAAGAGCTCTCCTTATATTGCAACCTTTTGAGATAAATGCAGGGTCATTTGCTTAATTCGGATGCTGCTTTGTTTAAGAGAAGGGGCCGAGGAAGGGAGCGGGTGTGAAAAGCATGAATTGAAAAGGAAGAAAYGTAGCCAAGAAAGTTTCACGCCGAGGAGTTTTAAGGGGCAGGAGCGAAAATAACCAAACCCCAAACTCGCTGCCCGGTGCCTCCTGCCGGACACTAGTTTGGGGCATCTTGGCCAATTTTTAATGGCGCAGAAACTATGATGCAAAACCGAACAGGGCCCCAGCCCGCGATGCCTCTCACCCTGGCGAGGAACTGGTAAATGATGATTTAGCCGATTGCATCACCGATAAACGAGGACTGTGGCCCCAGCTCCCCGGCACCTGCTGCGTGATCCGCTACGTGCTCCCGCGCATGGTGTCACGCAGGTTAAATCGCCCCGTTCGGCTGCATCACAGCAGCCCGTGACATGATGCAAGCTGTCACAGATCCCCGCGCCGCAACACCACGAGAAGGGTTTTGCTTTCGCACAGAGGAAAAAGGTTAACGAAGCACAAGCTGCACGAGCTGCAGGGTGCGGATGCCCGGGGTTGAGAGGCCCTCGACTGCTCATGCACCAGGCAGACGAATTGCACGAGCTGCGTTCCCGTCTCGCAGCACTAAGGGTCCGGGCACTCRGGATCACCGCAGAGCCCGAGACCTTCTCCTTAC
Source organism: Apteryx rowi (assembly GCF_003343035.1). NCBI lineage: Eukaryota > Metazoa > Chordata > Aves > Apterygiformes > Apterygidae > Apteryx > Apteryx rowi. The sequence continues at coordinate 3,331,162 of NW_020450705.1, forward strand.
AGGAGAAAACCCTCAACTCTTCCAAAAGGGTCAAATCCCGCCTYGGGGAGCCGCAGTGCCCTGTTAATTCTTTTCTCCAGGGAGGAAACCTTGCCTTGAGCCTCACCGGGTCAAATTTAAAGGTGCACAGTAGAAAGGCAGCGCAGACGCAGACGATCACCTAACGCCCTGGGGAGGAGGCCAGGCGGCCCCGGCCCGGCTGCAGCCGCTGTCGTTGAGCAGGCACGTGGGGCCAAGGTCTGTCTCCGCTTCCCCCCGGCGTGCAAACCCCCCTCTCGGCCGGGGCGACCCGCAGGGCCCCCAGGTCCTGCCAACACCTCCCTGCACCCGCTCCAGGGGGGCTGCTCACGCCGTGGGCTTCCCTTTCCACCGATTCACTAGTATTTTTATTTAGCAGATGGAAAAAAAACTGATTACTAGAGACTGTGCTTGATTTTGTGGAGAAGCTGAACACTCCTGCCATCGGGGAAAGGCAGCTATTTCGGCAGCGTAACCAGAGGGAAAGAGGCAGGGGAAGAGCTGGGGATGCACGGAAAGGACAYGGTGCTTTGAGTCCTGAACGCTACCCACGGGAAGTTGCAGTCCCCAAAGGTGAGGAAGGACTTGAGCACAAAGGCTTTAATTTTAGGCAAGACAGTTCTTGAGTAAATACTTTATTTATGCCTTTGCTTAAAAAAAAAAAAAAGTTTAAAGTTCACTACTGCAAAAGTTTCCTTAGTAGATGTTTTCCTACTACTAAAGATCCAAAGTTCCCGGGCAATTCCAATATTATTTTGCAATGAAGTTTTCTCCCAAAGGACTTTAGACTTTTTATTGGCTTAATGACCACTTTCTATTTTAATTATCTGGACTCTTCACCCTGCTGTATTTTCATACAGAACTAGATCTCCTTAAAACATAAGCTTGCGTGTAAGACGGACGGGAGATGAGCRTCTTCAAGGCCCGACCTGCAGAGCATCCGTCAGCAGCAGGCTGGGGGGAAGGGGCCCGGGCTCTGCACCGGCCACGGCACGTCCCAGCCCCGCGAAGCAAGGAGGCAGGAAAGGCTGGGCGAGGTGGTACCTAACGGGAATGGGAACCCCTCCTGATGAGAGGCCGGCCTGGGGACCCCCGGTGAGATGGTCCCTTTTGCTGCCCGTGGAGCATCACCAGGAGAAGCGAGAGGATTTTGCTCTGAAGCTCCAGGACATCCGCTCCACATGCCCCTCAACTCGGGGTGCTCAAAACAGACATCAGAGCCTGGGGACACAGCTCGTCCACTAGCCATGCCGCTGCAGGTCCTTCCCCACCACTGCCCGCACGCAGTTACCCAACGTTCAACATATAGCCTTCATCCCATCTCCGAGATCTGTAACCAGATCCATCACACAGGTGTCACCAACAAGACGGGGACAGGCCCGCTGATTATCAGGCCAGCGAGTGAGCTGTATTTACAGACACCAGTCCCCTCCCAGAGCCCGGACAAGGGCCCTCCAGCTGTCACCAGTATCGTCTTACAGCTCATAGGCAGCACGAACGCCGTCACCGGACACCGTGGCCTCCTTTGGTGGGTCCCATAACGCACCACCCCACCAGGTGAGGTTAGCTCTGCGAAGCCGGGCTCTCGGCGACCGTATCATGATGTTGAGCACCAGCCCTGATCCCGAGATACATTTCCCGAGAGGACTCGGTGTACATAATTAAACTGCCCTGCTCTTCCCAGAGACAGTCTTCGAGCGCGTCTGGTTTCCATGCTCCACAAACTGCCTTTGACATTTAACTTCAAACCCCCGGCACCTCAACAGCGGAGACAGAGCAACGCGGCAGCGAGTCTGACATTTCCTCCCTGAGCTATCTGACGTACGGCCTTTAGACAACACAACCGAACGTTTTGGAGAAAGGGGAGGGGAGCAAGAAAGATGCGACGGTTGCTCAAAACCTTATATAAAAAGCCAAGCAACAAGGTTATCTGTAGCTGCGTGAATGCTAGATTCTCCCAGTAGCACTGGGCTTTCTTTTGCACAAACACCGTGCAGCCAGGTTTCCCTGTCCTGGGCGCACTCAGCAACTAGCTACACGTGGGCAATCACAGGATGGAGATCATTAGCTTTCATCTACGCTCCTTGGTGCATCACTGCTACGTAACCGAGCTCATTGCTAGGAGATCCGAGTTTCAAGGACCGCTCACCTGCCACGTCTTCGTAAACCCTCACAAAAAGTTGTGCGTGTTTTACTGGATCACACTACGGGCATGAAGTGCATCTTACAATGATTTTTCCAAAAAGGGCAAAGCAGCATCGTAAGCCCTCAGTTTTCCTAAGAAAAATATCTCACCACACCATCTTTATGTCAATCGCTTCCAATGGCTCTTGAACCTGTTGACCCATGTCAAATCCAAGTAGGGACATCTTTGCCTCCGCCGGCCGTGCCCCCACTGCCCTGGCTCCCTGCCTTCCCCCTGCCTTTCTCCCTCGTGACCCCACAAACACAACTTCAGAATAGCTCATTTCCCAACGGATGCTGCCAGGGATGGGCGACCCCGAGCTAACGGTCTACGTGTCTCCGATGCCCACGCCCGTAGCGTGTTTTATTGGCCCCGCTCTCACCGTCTGGCCTCAGACTTGAAATATTTACAGCCTTCAATGAGAGCAAGTGTTTTAGCCTGGTATAGCATCGATGCTGTGAAATCACACGTTATTTTTTATTACCCTTAAAAGCAGCCTTTGCTCAGCATTAGAAGGGAAACACCCTTTTCTGGTATTTGTCAGCAATGTCACAGAACTTGCTTTGGCAAATTTCTTAGCATGTTTTTAAGATGCTCATTATAAAATTCTCACCCTTTGCAATGCGGTCATTAATATTGCCAGCACAATTACTCCATCTGCCTTTTGAGCCCCCTCCAAAACAGTAATAAGTTAATTGGTAGAAGCATTTGGTTTCAGCATAATAAAGTTGGCACAAAAACAGCTTTTAACCTTCAGGACTGAGTGTAGGATGCAGGATACAGATTACTCGTTCAGTGTGTTTAAAAAAAATAAAGTTAAAGGAACGCACGTTGAAAGACCAGGCTGCTGCTTAATATTTCTATTAAAATAGCCAGACTGAACCCAAAGAAAACAAGGCCAGGCTCGCTGCTGTGCGCAGCGCTCGTCTCATGGAGCTTCTCCTGCAACCTTTGTTCCAAAGGGCCTGTTCAGCGGCAACGCTGCTTCCAAGCTGCTTCGCAAATCTGCTGTCATTAGTGTCAGGCGTGACACCCACTCGCAGACAACAGCAGCTCTGGCACCGACTGTGAAAACAGGGAGCAAAAGCAACTGGTTTGTGCACTGAGAAGGCAGAGAAGGCACAGGAGCAGTACAGGGGCCACCTATAAATGATAGATAAGCAATGGGGGGGGGGRGGGGGGGAAGAAACCAGCTGCAAGACTAACTGTTGTTTTGCGATCGCCATCTGTGCAAGGTCAACAGCAAGTCCACAAGCAGCATTTACCTAAGAGGCTGCCTTGAGCCAGAGGGTGCGTGAGATAAGGACCCTTCTCCGGGTTGCAAACTATTTCCAGCATCCCGCAGGCTGGAGGATAGCGCTAGTCCTACAAGCCCTGGCAAACGCAAATCTCTTCTCCCTGGCAGAGACTGGAAGCAAGGGAAAATGGTTCACCAGATAAATAATGGAATTCAAAATAAAAGCAAGCAAAAAAAGGAAGTATAATTCTTAAGTATTCAGTGATTCCACTGTCTCCCACCTCATCTCAAACTCATCCAGCTGATCCACAAACTGCTGTATATGTTAAAATGCAAAATATCTTAGCAAAAGCTATTAAAACAACTGAAGACTGTAGCTGAGAAGAAACGAGGGGCAACAAGAAAGGATTGGGAGCTCAGGGCTGCATCAACAATTTCCTCGAGTTCCTCGTGCCAAAATTCAGACTGAAATCTGGCTGGGGTTTTCTAGCAAAACTCTTAGTTTCTGGGTTTCCCCTGGCACTACTCAAGGAGCAGAGGAATTATCACGTTCGGTGGCACCCGAGATCTCCCTGGCAGGGACCGCGTGGGATCCAGCCCGGCAAGCACTGGGAGGCTCCGGGCAGCCCCGAGCGGTGGCCGGTGCCCGGCAAGGCCGGGCCAGAGCATCCCAACGCTTCCCGCGGCCCAGCCGAGATGCCAAGCCTCGCGCCCTGGCCGAGCTCCAGCTGGGCAACATCCGAGCACTTCCTCGGCGGTTTCGCCTGAATAGGGAATTCTTCCCGCAAAAGCCAGGCGTGGAGAAGAACCCGTTCTCGGCCAGGCACCCAAACAAGAGCCGGGCTCGGGGCACAACCGTTCCCAAGGCTTTTCAGAAACCGTTCCCAAGCCGCTTCCTCGACTTCCCCCAGGACAGAAGACGATATACAAATGCAGAGCATGTTCCACACTGGCTTCTAACTACAGCAAGACGGAAAATAGTAAATGTTTTTTTTTCCCCACATGGTTTTGAAGAAGTTTCTTTCCCCTTTTTCTAACACAAATTCTGCAGAAGTTTTTCCAAGCAAGATTATTCTTACACTGAAGGAACTATGCAAGTTTGTGTTTTGCAGTGGCTTTGCGAGTAGAACAAAATCCAAAGGAAGAGTACGCACTAATTTGATTTTAAAAATAGGATCTGCTTAAGTGAGTTTCTTGGCCAAAATTCATGCAGAGAGCCTTGTCAAACTGGATCACCATAAAAGAAAAAAATGCAATACACTGATCGCAAGTTTTCCAATTTTCAGTGTCCTGCTAACAGCAATTTTCCACTAGTCTGCAGATCTTACTTGCCCTCAGAAATTAGTACTATAACGTATGCTCCAGTACCATTGCTGCTGGGCTTGAAGGTGAGGGGTGGGTTCTTCCACGCAAACCTAGAGTCAGCATCCAAATCCCATTGAAAATTAACGGGACTGAAGAGCCTAAACCCATTTAGACATTTCCCCGCTTTAAAACTTTATTAGAAATTTTGATATGGCAAGCATACGCTTAAAAGATAGTCACATTAAAAAACCATCTCTCCCCAGGGATATTTTCACAGCTCATTTATTAAACACCCTCGAAGAACAGAGAGGGGAAGAGGCAGCTTCAGCTGTTTTTAAGCTATAACAAGGGATGAGAGAGCTCGCTTTTGCCTTCCAGTGCTGCTACTTGTTTCTCTCCTAACAAGCTCCAAGCCAAGGCAACGCGGTGATCACACGAGTGGCTCGGTGCGAAAGCCACCCCGAGCAAAGGGAGAGCTCGCCACTAGCCCGATCACTTCGGCCCCCCTTGGCGGTCTCCAGCCTTGGCTTCGAGCATGAGAGGATGGAGAACCAGCTGCAGAAGGAGGAGGAGAGGTGGCGGGGCCGGAGGAGAGTATTTATTCGCACCTGGATTGCCACCAGGCCGGGGCGGACGGCAGCTCCAACGGGCCGGGCAACGGCAACCCTGCTCCACATCTGCGTGTGCTAAAGGATCACGGAGGTTGGGAAACGCTGCTACTGCATGAGAACGTGTTTCACAAAGCGGAACGTGAACCCCATGCGACGGGAGGGCTCGGGGGAATGCGGGGAAGTTTCCCAGCTTTCCCACGGGATACACTGCATTAATTTACATAGCTAAAGCCCAGGCATCAGCATCTCCCATCACTGATTAAGAGCAGAAAGGGACGGAGCCTCTCTACAAGGCTAATAGCAGGATCGCTCATTTTTCCTTGCCCGAATTCATAAAGGCAGCGATAGCATTTTCCAGGCGTCATGGGAAGAGCAGGGTCCGTCGTGGTGCTCCCGCTCCCGGCTGCCAGGGCAGCTGCTCCCCACGGCAGCAGCCTGGGCTTCGCACCCATCCCTGAGGTCCAGGAACGAAATGCGTTTGTAAGAATTTGACTGAAACATTAATCCTGCAAACGGGCAGGAGAACCAGACCTCCACCGTTTCCGACACAGAGAAAAACCCCAGCCTTTCGCTTCACAACGGCAAGCGGCCCCAAAAGCCCGTCGCAGCGCATTCCTGCCGGCAAGCGACCCGGCTTCCTCCCCGCTCTTGCCGACGAGGGAGGAGGCCAGATCCAAGCCTGTTCTTACTTGGCAAGCACTTTCCAAAAAAACACAGTAAATCACACCAGTCTGTCAGAACGGAGCCCATTGAAGCAGCTCAATATAGCCTGAGAATTTTTTTCACTGCTCATAAAACACTCCTTTTTATGATCCTACAATTACAAACAGCTGTTTATTTTGCTAGTTAGCATTTTTTAAAGCGTTCTTTCCAACGCATAATGAGAAGCGTCAGGCATTTTCCAGGAATTTTCAGAGCAGAGAAAGTTTGGCACGCTGTCCCTTGAGCATCGCTGAAAGGGTGCAATTAGYTTAAGAACAAGCATCTATTCTGGGTGGCAACCTCAGGATCCTTCATCTGGCACCCGAACAGCCCTCATGTGACAAGCGGATGCCAGGCAGTTGCGAGCCTCCCTCCCGCACAGGCATGCATGCAATTCCTGTCTCTGCCTCCCAGCTCGGAAAGCTGGTCAGAACCCGCAGGCAGCTGTAACCCTTGGTGTTCTCAGCACCGTCTATCCGAAAGCGTCAGAGTTTCTGCAAACATCCGCCACCCGAATGCCCCAGCCCCCCTGCGGGGTCCCGCCGGACCCCTCCGGCACGGGGAGGGCAGCGGGGCCCGGAGCAGCTCGCGGCTCTGCTCTCCGCCTACCCATCGGGTCTCCTGCCGGGGCGAGCGGGCGCTTCGGTTGGTACCACCGGCTTTGCGATGGAGCACAGGTTGCCACCATGCAGAGGACCATCGAGGTTGAAAAAAGGAAGCAACTTTTGCAGAACTGTCCCGCAGAACCGGGCTGGAGGCGTACCGTCAATTCAAGGGGACTAGGGAAGGGGGAGGAAAAACGCCTATGGAAAAACCCAGAGGCACAAACACGTTAGCAAAGTTAGTATCAGCCAGACCTACGCTGCGAACATCTCGGCAACGGGATGAACCGCAGCATTAAGTCACAGCAGCATTGGGTCAGATCGGCCCCTCGTCCGCCCCAATAAGGGGTTTCTACCATCAGAATCTTCGTGCCCTCAGGAATGCTTTGAACTTCCGAAACCCAGGATAGGATTTGTACGTGGGAAGGAAAGAAGCAGGCAGCCGACTGCCTGGCCACATCTGCCGAGAAATGTCGCCTTTCGTTCCCAGGGCACCTGCTACGTGGGAAGCCGCTCTCGGCCCCGTCAACGAGCACGCGGATGGACGCCGAAGCCAGTCAGGGCGGTGTCGCTTAATCACGCAGCGACATCGGAGTAACATGGYTCGGAGCAGCCGCTACCGTCAYGGCRGGGCCCGCGGCGCRATCCGGCRGCTCTTCCCGTTCCTCCGGGAGCGCGGTGGCAGCTCGGCGTGGCCATGGCAACCCGGGCTCATGCGCCGGGGCTCCCACGTGAGCACGGAGGGGGCGGAATTCAGTCACCGGCGCAAAAATTATTCATGAGAAATTCGTCAGAGCTACGAGTGCCCGCCACCCCCAAGCACGCCCTGCGAGACGCCACGCAGGGACCTTCCTCTCCATTTCCCCCGGCAAAGGCTGCTAATTTAGCATTAGAAAAGGGAAAGGAAAGGAGCCTTCTCTTGGGCTGTCTGTTCTGAAACGCCAGCTCGAGCGTTTCTTTTTATTAGGAAAAAACATAACTCCCTGTGCAGGGCGTCTGTGGGCAGCGGCCGGAGAAGCCCGACCGCCCCACCGCTGCTTTCAGATCCCCCGGCCTCCTCCCCGACTTCAGCTCACGCTGCAGCTCAGTCCAACACAAGCTGCTCACATCAGACTTYGGATCCCACCTGGGGATTTTTGACGCCAAAGGGCAGACCCGGTCCGGCAAGAGCAGCGGGGTTTGAGGCTGCTGGAAGGAGACGTGCCCCGTGTGCCCCAGGCCGTGCCGTGGGGAGCCCTGCAGCCCTGGGCCGCCCCTTTCCTTCCCTTCCCCTCCCTCCTCTTCCCCCCGTGCATCCACAGCCTTTCCGCTTGCCTATTTTCATCTTAGTCCTTTCCAGCGCGGGAGAGAGCAATCCTGCTACTCAGTGCAGTAAATAAACCGACACAAGAAGGAACCACTGAGGAATCATGATACTTAAAACGTCAATTTGATTAAAGGACCAAGTTCTGCGACAACTGCGTGATAGTCCAGAATAAACAGAAATCTCCTTACACCTCCCACCACACTGGAGCACACTAAGCATCTCCTGGGCACTGCAGCCGGCTATCCCCCAAATATCAGAGACCAGAGCATCATTTGCAGGTGACATTCGTGCAACACCCGACTGCGAAGGCCAGTCTGGCCTGCTGCACGTGCATTGGCTTTTATCCCCCCAAAAAGAATCAGCCCAGCTCCCATATCACTGCACAAGGTGCACGGGCACCGACCGGCGCAGACGCTCGCCCCGTGAGCCTGGGCGGCCTGTAACATCCAACAGCCCCATTTCGGCCATTTCATGCTAGTTATTTTCAGTACAGTTTATGCTAATTCTTCTCGCAGAGAGACGCCTGGAAATGTATTTGCTGTGCTCCGAGTCCCAGCAGCGCAATCAGCGCCCGCACACGCCTGCTCCCTTCCCTTCGTGTTTGCTAACGACAAACTAGCGGGTCACTAGTGGGAGGCAGGCGAAGCTGCCGTGCATCGTGCCCTTTTCACCCGCGCCCAGCTAGCTGCCTGCGAGATATCACACGGTGACTAATGGCCCTTGTTGCACTTCCACCACCGCAGCTGCTCAGCGGGGAGCCCGCGGGGAGCGTTTCGAGCTGCCATTCGAGCACCGGGGCTGTGCCGCACGATTACGGGTACRGAAGGAAAGAGATGTCAGGGCAATAGGAGAAGGAATAAAAAAAGCTTAAACAGCAGCAAAACGGAGCTTAACCAAAGACTTTGGTTTCCGCATTCCCAGCTTCAGATGCGTCATGGGCAGGAGAGGGGCTGATTATCAGAAACTTGAGCTACATGCAGGAGACTCAAGTTTTCAGAAGCATCCAGGTCCACGCTCCACGAAAGGCAATCCCCTTAGCAGACATCTCACGGAGCACGTCCTGAGAACAAGCTATCCGCCTTTAAGCACAGTTGTTGCTGTATCAGGGCTTTCAGGATGGGTTTCCCAGTCCACGCAGACAGTCTTTTGAGAGGTTTGAGTTTTAACCAAACCAAACCACTGCAGCAGACAGGCAAGACTGATGCATATAACTTGATGCAACATCTCCAGAGCAATGCAGCTGCAATTGCACTCAAACACCTGATAGCTGGGGCCTGTGTYGAAACCTGGAAGGGCTCAGAGCAGCTTTCTCCCCCCCCGGCGAGGGAGGAAAGGCTGCAGTCGCGTGCCAAGAAGAGCCAGCCAACTCCTGAAAAGTCACTAATGCGCAGTGTCCTGCACCGGGGTGAGCACTGCTCGCAGCACGCTGGCAGGGATGGGGTTACACCTGGCCTTACAGTGGCCTTGTGAGCATCAAAAGGTAGAAGAGCAGGAGGCAAGGAAGGCAGGATCGGGCCTGCCTGCCTCCAAACCCCCAGCCAGGGAGGGCAGGCACATTGCAGGCAGCAGTGATGCGACGTCCTCCTCGTACATCCATTACTGAGCCCGCCGGGAAGGAGCAGGGAGAGCAGGGAGGAGGATTTCCAGGTCACCAGCCAGTACGCAGCTTTTGCAACCCTCCAAAGCCCCAGGCAGTCGAGCAGGCTGCACTCTCCAAGGCGCACAGAGCTTTCCAGGGCCTCGAGAGCCTAAACGTCTCAGCACGAGGAGGGGCTGGGCAAGGCAGAGGCGGCAGCAAAGACTGCCATTAAATAGTAATGAAAATGCCCAGTGCAATTAGTGGAGGGAAGACGATGCTAATCACCTCCCTGAGGAGCTCATCTGCACGTCTCGTGCCCAGAGGCTGCTGCGCACTTCCCTGCCTCCCGCCGCGTCCTCGGGGCCGCCTGCCATGCTGGGAYGCACGGCTGGGCCCGGTGCCGCTGCTCTGCGCTCCCTGCCCCGGGGAGGGCGGCAGGGCACCCACGGGTCCTTCAGAACAACCTCCTTTCCACGCAAGACCAATCCGAACAAAACCGCAGTGGCAACTTTATTCAGATCTGTGCCAGAGTCGAGTAACCCAGGGAGCAGGAATTAAGGGGTTAGGTGCACCCGTCATCCCTGCGTCGTTTGCGGAATAACAGAAAGCACAAAAAGTCAAAGGATGAGCTGTGGTGACAGAGAGGAAAAAACCAAACAGGCAACTTGCCTACATAGCATGCAGCAGGATGGCTAGGCAGGTAATCAGAACAGAAAAGGAAAAGTGGACGTTTTCGAAATGCCTCTGCTGCAAAACTACAGACCCCCGGGACGGAGCCCCAGGTGCTCRGCCCCTGCTCCGCCAGAGGACGGTCTCGCCCCCGGGGACTTGGTTCGTGCCCCTTGGAGGGGCTCTGGATACTCGGGACAGCAGCAGACTTTCTGCCCACCCTGCAGCAAATGCCTTTTGCCCCAGCACCTGAGGCTTTTACAGAAAACCATCTCCACCCCCAGCTCCTTATAAATAACTCCAAAGGCAGAGAGCTGCCTACCTTTGCCTTTCCCATTTAAGGCATGCTTTCCCCCTCCGGAACTCGGCTAGAAGATCTTTCAGGCTCCTCTATCCCAAACACAGCGTTTCCCCACGTGGCAGGGAAGGCGAGCGAAGCCGCCCCGGGCAGGCGGCGAGGACCTGCTGCCTCCCCCATCCCTGCGCAGCCCTGGGCCGCGGGGCTGGCGCGAATCTGCCGGGGTCAAGCTCAGAAATCGTTCGGCCGCAGCGCTGGATCCCTCCCTCGCCCGCCCCTGCGACGCTCCCCAACTCACCCGGCTTTATTCTCCCAGACCTCCCGGGCGCCGGAGCACGGGAAAGGGCACAAGAGCCGTTATCAATCACCGCTCGCTCCCTCTCCGCCTTGCTGCTCCTGTCCCCTCCCTGCGCTCGCCGGATTTCCCGCGTGAACACGGCGGGARCCGCAGCGCTGACACTGCCCACGCTGTCCCCTGCCTGTCCCGGGGGTGGCGGGCTCGAGTGCCAGCCGGGGCCTGTCCCCGTGTCCCGGCCGCCGGGGACGCTTGTGCGACAGGCGGGTTTGTTCGCAGATGCAGCTTCCTTTTGTTGCAGCCCTGGTCGCAGCGGCCTCGGCAGCGACGCGACGGACTCGCACGCTGAGCGGCCGGGAGCCGGAGCAAACCGCAAGCGGAGCGGGGCCGTGGGGCGAGCAACCAAATATTTCCGAGTGCTTCCCCACTATTTCAGCACATCCACCTGCTTCCCCCCGCAAACCACTCCTGTCGTCACCAGCTCCCATGCAAACAAGAGAAGCCGAAGAGGAGGCCTGGCCCACCCACGAGAGGACAACTCCATGCTCCCCCCCCCCCCGGGAGCACAGGCTTTTCTGTCCCGCTACCAGCTGCGGGTAGAAAATACCGAAGACTCACGTGGAGCTCTCAAACCCTGATCTTGCAACACAGGCAGCAGGAAGCGCATTGCAGAACCGAGCTCCAAAAGCCTCTTGTAAACCCTTCCCGCTCCTGAGCCCTAACTGTCCTTGAGACTCCGTGCCCAGGGCAAGGCGTCCTACCCTTGAGGCGCCGAGATTCGGGAACGCGCAGCCTTTCCCCCCAACCGCAAACGCAAGCACGCACTGAACTGCAACACGGCGGTCCCTTCCCTTCCTGAGCACCGCAGGACAGCGGTCAAAAGACGCGCAAGCGTGGCTCAAACATCAGCAAACGGAGCAAACTGCCTGCCTCCTCCCAAGCCCGCTTCGCTCCAGCTGATCTGCTGAATCACTTACTGCATTGCCGGCACTGCTGATGGGGAATTTTGCCGAGACTCACAGGGCTCAAGCCCGAGGCGCAGCGCACAGCGGCGTTAGCTGCACGTTTAACTCGTGGAGCATCGCAGCGCACCGGAGGCATTCGGAGCCAATGAAAGCACAACCGCCTCCCAGCGGGCTCCGGCGCAGCCCAGACCRGCGGCCCTGCGTATCCTCGACTGCATCTCCAACAGCTAAACGCTTTCGTGCCGACCAGACTCTAGCTGCCGAGGAAGGAACGTTTCCCCCCCACGCCGGTGCTGCTGCCGGGCGCAGACCTACCTGGGCCAGGCGCGGAGGCGGGCGCCTTCCAGCAGCTGGGCCGCCTGTCGGGAAGAGCCAGAGGCGGCTCGGCTCGCGCCCCAGCGCGCCGGCAGCGTGGGCTGAGCAGTCAGACGCGAACCGTTTCCGCGTGGCGCCCGTCCCACGGCGCAGACGAGGTGACTCAGAGCACGGGGAGGGCAAACCGGGCTGAGACGGGAAGGGGGCAAAGCAAACACCCGAGGGGGGGCAGAAGGGCAGCACCCCAGGGTGGCGGAGAGCCAAGGGAGCGGAGACGCTGGCAGGGCTCTGGGGCCGGAGCGCCGAGGGGCTGCAGCGCTCTCGCGCTTTGCACAGACCTCGCACCCAGCGCAGGACAAGGGAATCGGCTCCCGTAAAGAAATGCCCCGGCTCAGGCCAGGTGAGGGACCCCGAGCCCCCGTTGCAGGGCGCTTGTCCTGCCGGAGAGGTGCCCCGTGCCCCCAGCATGGACACCAGCCCCCAGCCCGCACGGGCTGAGGCACCACAGGAGGTCGCTGAACCGAGCGAGACGGGACAAGGACAGGGGAGCACATGGATTCTTCTCCTCCGAGCAGGACGACGGAGACCACCCGACCGCCCCCRCAGAAACGCTTCCCTAGCGCAAAGACGGCGTTTCCCCGAGCCCCTCCGGGCGCCGCAGCGAGGCGCGACCTGCTCCGGAGCCCCGCGGCGCTCCCAGCCTTCCCCTCCGAGCGACCCAGCGCCTTCTCCGCACGGCTTTAAGCCACCGCTTGCCTCGGGGACGTGGTGCTAACCGGAGCCGCCGGGGAAGGCAGAGCACTTCAGCTGGCCACCGACGCGGCAGCTCCCTCCATCKCCCCAAAACCCAGCGAGACCGAAACGGAGGTACGCACGCGCCAGCCTGCCTCCGGCCCCCGGCAGCACCTGGATTTTAGCCAGCTCGTATCCAGGGCAGCCTGTCCCCGTCTCTCTGGGCCGATCCCAAAGCAGCACTGAAATTAGTCTGCATTCCAGCTCCAATGTGGAAAAAATCCCCCAAATTTGAGTCTCAGATCCTTTTCGAGCTCACTCTCTCATGGTCCATGGTGTCTTATGTTTCCCCAGTAGCAACTCACAGCTTTTAAAGAACCAACCACAAAACGTGAGAGGTGATTTAATTWAAAAAATTTTTAAAAGTAAAAATAATGGGCACAGTCTGCATATGTATCCCAGTTCCACTGATAATTAGGAAACAGATGGGGGTAGGAGGGGAGAGAGAGGAATCTTTGTTAGGTTAATTGTTTGAAGTCACTAAATGAAATATGGGCGGCCTGATTTCCCTGGAGGATCACACACAAACTTAACTATAGACTTTCGCAGAGAATAAAAATAATAATAATAATAATAAGAGTTTCCCAGTGAAGGACAGTAGATTATGACTAATCAGGAAAGACCAGACGTGATAAACCTAAGGAAAAAACAAAGCTCCCCTTTGTGACTTCAAACGAGGAGTTGACCAATCTGATCCACAGCTTCGCTACCACCTTATCAAAACGCTATTTCCATTTTCCTGATTAAATGGGTGCAAGTAGAAAAATCTTTGAGGTGTTGACTCTCCTCCAGGGAAGGAGGCACTTTTTCGCCCAGAGACCCGAGTCCCTGGGAGAGGTCAGATGAACCCTTTTTAAGAAAGCACTTAAATCCTTTTGCATCCCAGAGACTGAAGGTGCCCTCCAAGGTTGCACTTTCCTCCCAGCTCAGATGTACCGAGAACCTGCTGCTTTGGAACAAAGACAGCKACAGCTCCCTTGTTTCCCGGCTCCCGGCTCCCAAGCGTTTGTTATTGATGCTCATTTGATGTTCTGTGCTGAGGGGTATGTTCTTATCCCAATGAACAAGAGCACACAATTTCCCTCACACTGCTGCAGAACTTACCCTTTAGTAGCAATCACACTTCTATTAACTTTAAGCCTCAAACAGCTGGTTAGAATGTTATTTGTGACAGCTAATTTAATCATAAACACAATGAAATGAAATTTAAATTTAAAAAAAAAAACCCAAATCATTCCTCCCCCTATGAAAGGGCATGGTAACCACCACACACTGATTTCATTTCAGCTCTGCTATCGGTATTTCTCATTAACACAGAGTAGCTGCRGAGATAATTACACAGTCAGCCTTGCTGATCTGGATTATTTAGAACAGGCATTGCCGGTGGACAAACCTATCCCAAACAGATTTTCAAATCACTGCAAAATTAGAGTTGGACTAGAAGTGAGGAGGATACAGGGCTCCAATGCAGCGGGATGTTGAGGGCAGGACTGGGCTTTTGGGTTTGAAACCACTAGCCACATTCCTAGTATTTGATTAGATACATCTACCTCTATTTTTCCCCTGTATTCAGGCAACGCCTTCCTGCTATTCAGTGAAATTAAAATATGATCCAGCCTCTTAAAGAGTAAACATTAAAGAGACATAWGCAAGATCCGAGTTTAGAAGTTGAATTACTTCTAATCTGTAAAGACTGCCTAATGCAGATCCTTGGCTGAACCACCACAATCCCAAAGAAATCAAACACGATGTGGGGCAACATATGAGAAACAGTGACCAGAACAGACTGCTACGGAAATCACCAAGGTTTCTGCTGCACCCAGCCACGGCTCAGGGTGCTCAGCCCCGCTGCCTGTCACAGCGCCGCTTCCTCCAGGTGGAAGATGATGCAGATCAGCTGCGTCCAGACCGGGGACACCAGCAGCTGCTGCAAAAGGCAGCTACAGCGGCACATTTCCACTGCTGGCCATGCCGCTCGCCCCATCATTTCACACCATCACCTTGGGGCGACAGGGGGATACGGCTACAGGAGTTGGTGCTGCCGTTGCAGAACTGGTCCTGCTGCAGGATGTCAGGCTTAATGGCGCCCAGAGCCACTAAGTCTTACCAGGCTCCCAGAATTACCAGGTCTGGCCTCGACTCTTGCTGTTGACCCGGTCTAGCGAGGCCACAGCCTCTTCGCTTCCCTGCACAAGAAACAAAGTGGGTTTGGCTCCGTCTGCATCGCTCTGCGGGGCAGTGGCCGCCAGGAGGCTGCAGTATCCACGTGGCATCTCCTAGCGATGCCCCCAGGGCAAGAAGAGTCTGACATAGCTGGTTCTTCTTTCTCCCGAGAGAAGCCCAAAGAGGCTTTCAGAAGTGGTCRCGTTTCAGAGATAACTGGC
This sequence comes from Apteryx rowi, assembly GCF_003343035.1. NCBI lineage: Eukaryota > Metazoa > Chordata > Aves > Apterygiformes > Apterygidae > Apteryx > Apteryx rowi. The sequence continues at coordinate 3,346,425 of NW_020450705.1, forward strand.
TGTTGGAGAGGGGCTGGCTTTTTGCAACAGCCAATTCACTTGGAAGAGGCCCACAAATCAGCAGCCATGGCAAGGAAAAAATTCTGAATTCCTTCTGCAACTCATACCTGATGCTTTCTCAAGGACTAAACGTGCCCAGGTCAGCAGCTAGAAAACAATTTTAACTTAGAATAAAGCTGTCTTATTAAACCAGATGCACTCATTGCAACTTGATATGGCAACACACGGAAGTTAACACAGCACTGTCTTCTCCTTGATTAGCCCTACAAACCTCTTCTATAGAATGATTTTGACAATCCTGCAAAGTTTCTAAACAGAATAAACTAACCAAATTTCTCTTCTGCCTTTGTCCTGCAGGGAACTGCAGAGGGACGCGGGACGTGTGGGCAGGAGAGGGCATTTTAAAGGCAGCAGTAGACATCTGCTCTCCGGAGAGGAAGTCATGGAGCAAGGAGTCACTGGGGTCAGATCAAACAAGGGAGAGCTGTCACTTCACATCTGTCTCCATGGAAACTTGCAATAGGCTCAGACCAGAATTGACAAAATTATTGATTATGGGTAAAGAGACACTCAGAGATTTAACAAAAACAAAAGGTCAGAGGCGCTGATGAAAAGTTAAGTGGTTGCACATTAAAGCTGATCAACTATGAAGGTTACTTTTAGGATCTCGTTGAGGGATTAGCATCGCTAAAATGCCCCACTTCGTTTGGAGCAGAGTGACAAAGGACAGGCCACGGGGGAAAGCAGATGGCTCCTTTTGGTATTTGTACTTGGTGCAGATTCTCAGTTTTGTTTTCCTGTCTGCTGTYGCTCTTCACAGGAGGAGGCCAGACCTCGGACAAGATCTTGCCCCATGCGGACAGGAGGACTTGTTGCCCTTAAGCAGGATCTCATTTCCTACTCTTGCAAGATTACAGACTACCATAAGTCAGACTGAGCAGAAAGTATGAGGAAGGGATGTGAATACAGCATAAAACCCAGGAATTCTTGTCTTGCCCGTGACTAGAGGCAAATCACTTCCTCCCCTGCCTCAGCTCCTCTCCAGCAGGAAGATGCCTTTTATCTGCCTGATTAGCACTTCAAGCTGTATTCTAAAAACCCTCCAAAAGCCCCAATTAATAGTTTAGCGCCTCTTTAGCTTTCTCTTGGAACACTGCTCCTCTGCTTGTGGAACCACAGCTGCAGCAATGTTCTTATCTCAGGGCTCTTTTCCAGGCTGGAAGCTCATCACAAAACCTCTGACCACATCCCGTATCCCACCCAGCTGCAGGGCAGGACCCTATGGACCCTTTGCACCCGAGAACGGGGCCTCAGCCACCAGCCACAGCCCAGGCAGATTTGCACAGCCATGCGCGGGACACAGCCTGAGCAAAACACCATCCACGCTGTCATACCGGGGTGCAGCGCCGACAGTGCGGGGGCCGGGGTGCACCCCTCCGGTGGCAGGGGGGCCCTACTGCTCCCTCCCTGCCTCTGCTGGAGCCACAGCTGCCAGGACAGGGCTATAATTAGGCTCGAGCACATGCTGATAACAACCAAGCTCCAAAAGCCTTTCTTTTGCCCTCTAGAGCCCAATGTTGAAGASGACTATGGCTTTGTCACAGATTGTGATTCAGAAATAGAAAGACGGTGGCACACATTGCTCTGAGCTGCACAGGGTCCCTCGGCACCAGGACAATTAGGTTTTTAGTCAGGTGTCAGATTCACTTGCCTGAGACCAGAACCCCCCTCCGCAGCCTCGTCTACCACAGGCCACACAGGCAGCGTGCTCGCACGGAAAGGCCTGCCACAGCCTGCGGCCAGAGCTGGTCGGTCTGAACCCAAACCAGCCCCGCCAGCCCCACCTGACATCTGGCCAACTCWGCCCACCCCGTTATGGGAGGTAATTGCACCACGGGGCTCCATCTGCCTTCCCACATCTCAACATCTGTTCAGAATCAATATAAGAGCGCTTCACCAATGCAGCTGAAAAGACCCCTTTTTTRCTGGACGATAGGCAGCATTAGGGAGAAACTGGATTTCTGTTGTATAGCAGTGGCTTTCTGCTTTATGGCATGTAACTTCCACTGCTGCGCATTTGTCCCATAATTGACTGTGCACTATTTTATTTTTCAAGAGCTCCTTTTAATTGAGAACCAAGATTTATTGCAAACTGGTTGACATATGTTGACTTGAACCAGGCAAAGACAGTGATTTAATGCGTTCAAGTGCCCRCAGACTAAATGTTTTGTGCCTTCCCAGTACTTCCTTTCAGAGGGCCTCAGAAGGTTTCTTCACAGGAGGAGAAACACATGCCAGGCTCTGCAACACGGACAATCCCTCTTGTCCACATATGGGGAAACTGAGGCATGGTACCTAAATGGCTACTTCAGGGTCACAGCTTCCTGGTAGCAGAGCTGGGGATTAGAAGCAGGACTTCCAGTTTTGTTCCACAGAATATTTTCAATAGCTTTTGGCTGTAATTTAAGGACCAATCCTTCAACTACCTGGCCCTTGTACACCCACAGCCAGCTGCGGAGCAGGGAGGGCAGCGCCTACCCTCTGCAAGCCACCCCCAGCATGGCTGCACACATTAATACCAAGCAGTTTTCAGCCTCCAAGCCTTAAGTGGGCAGCATTAGCCCAACCGATGCTCTGTGCCACTGCAGGCAGTCCAGAGCCACTCTGAAGTCAAGTCATACCACCCCTGCCCAAGCATGTCATGGATTAGACACTGAAAAGTTCATTAGTGTCATTTTCCTACTTATCACAGCCTAAGCCGAGTACAGGGGGAGACCAGAGGCGCCTGTACTGACCGGTCAGCCACGAGGCACCRTCCCAGGCTACGCTAAATGGAAATGACACACTGCTGCTCGCTGCACTGTAGTGCAACATGCGGCTTGAGCTGACACCGTGTATGTGCTGCCTGCCTCAAACACAAGGCTGGTGCCAATCTCTGCTCATGATACACACATGCTGGTCAGCGCTGGCTAAACACCTTCTGACGACGGCCGTTACTGCTGGCTCCCTATTGCTTCCATTGACCGGAAACAGAAGCGCAGCAAAGCTCAGGCGCTGGTGCAGGGAGGCTGTCGGGGACGGAGGGGAGCTGGCTCCTCGCCTTCGCTGGAGGGAGTGGGGAGCTGGGAGGTCCCCGGGCTCCTTTCACAACTCCTGCCTGCAGTCACAGATCAACCTTCTCCACAACGGCCGAGTTTTGGCTGCCAATACACCTTCCCAGCCAGAATGATATCYCGTCGGGCTAAAATCTTATGGGGGTGCCTGGGAGCTTCACTTTTCCTCCTACTAGCTCATTTCGTTTGAGGACGTTCTTTCCAAAGGGTTTCTGCCTGTCTGGTTCAACTCCTGGTACGTGCCAGCAGGCTGGCAAAGTGGCTCGAAGTCGAGCATCATCACGATCCAGCATCCCTGAGCACAGCCAAGGGCCACCACGCTGCGGGGAGGACCGGGTATCCCACCCCCACACAACCTCCTCGCCTGCTCCTTCGCGTGTAGAGTAACACAGGCCTCGTGAGCACAGTCAGAAACGCTGCTACGCAACTTGTCCCACTTTCAGTAAGGCACCTCCAACACTACAGGGACCTGCAGGAAGGAGCAGCTGATTGCAGTAGCACATGCTTTGTGTCCCTTTACCAGAGATTTAAGTTTTCAGAGCAGCAAAAAGCAGCTTGCAACCTTTGCTTAGTGAAATCTTCTCTGTCATGACTCCTAAGCTGAAGTAACTAAGCGGAGGATACCTGTGATCCCTTTCTCACCACACTCGGCCTAGGAACAGATACCGTGCAAGGCCCATGTTATACATGCACCCATGTCTAAGACGTGAGCACAAGGGCTGGCATCCCACTTCACCGTCTCAGCTCAGACAACACAACTCAAGTGGCAGTTTCAAGAAAATAAAAGGGCTTAGAAGAAAGAGGGCTGCTATCCCTTCTAGGCTACTGTCCCTGTCACTCCTATGGAACATCCCTTTACTGTGGGGTCATACATCATAATATTTCTTTCACCTTAAAAGAATGCAGATTTAAAGGCTACGGTGTTACTCAGAGGACTGGCAGTGAATTACAGAACTTTTCAGCCACACAGCAGCAGCAGATTCAGCAAGTTGCAAAGGCAACATGAACTTCTTCCCATCCAAGGAGCCTCTGGTTGTCTGCACACAGCCAGGTCCCACCTTGACATCAGCAAACAGGAGCCTACGTCATAGAACACGTGTAACAATAATCCCTGTGGATTCATATCGATTGATCGCAGCATCTTAGATTTAATTAGCTACCGGTATAGCTGTCAGCATGGAGCCCAGTGCCAGCTGCAGAACTAAGAAGGACTAAGAACTAGTGAGACACCAGTCTCAGTGCTCTCCTGCTCCCAGGACCCGGACTAGTTGCATTGACTCTACCTCAGGTCAACTCCTCCGCTCAGCAGATGCGCCTTTCCCCTGAGGCAGGGCATTAGCATTGTCATGATCTCACATCACTTGCAGCAAGAGCAAAGCGCTTGCAAGACATTCTCAGACAGTCAATGCACTGCAGACCCTTCCAACCTGCCTCCTGGATGAAGAGACCAAGTTCAAGCCTCTCAGGTCACTGTCACAGCATGGGCATGGTCCAGAGAGATTTTCAAGCTGCGGGGGGGGGGGAGTAGATTTCCAGCCTCCAAGAGGTGGTTTCTTTCCTACAGTCTGCTACACTGCTATTAAAACACATCCGCCCCATGCTCCAGGCTGGGGACAAGACAGCAACAGTGGTATATTTAAGAATACAGACAGATGAGGACATATTCAGGTCTAATCTTACACAATCACAGATCTCATGCAGGATTGTCTCCTATGATTATGATGTTATTTTTTCCACCCCTGCAAAGATGATTTTTTATATACATACACACACATTTTATGTATATAAAATCTCAGTGCACTAACATCATGTTCTGGCAAGCAAGATCACATCTAAGGGGAAACAAAGCAGTAGCTGGGCTACCAGAGATTGACAAGAAGAAGGAAGGAGAAGATTTTTCAACAGCACCAGGAGAGGCAAATGCCATTTAAAACCAGACACTGCTCTGGCAAAGCCCAGATTGAATGAAGACTAAATAAGAGCTGACAAGCTGACATTTGAAAATGCAATTAGCTGCCTTGCAGAGCCACCCTGTTATCTTATTGTTAATTATATGTTTGCTCAGTCTGAGAGGCAATACACTTATTTGAAATTCATTCTTAGACTCTTCTGCTTTGACTGGTCCCTTCAACCAAGGGCTCCCCCACCTCCCAAGACCTACCTCACTGTTAGGGCGAGTTCAATATCTTCAAAAGGACCACGGAATTGTGTGCTGCATAAATGCCATTGTAAACATGCTCTTCAGCAAGTAACTAGAGCAGCAAGTTAATTCCCAGGATCACAGGTGCTTGGGAACAACTGGATGACAAGGAGAGGGCCGAGATTCACTGCATTAATTTCCTGTTTATGCAGTTCCAGAAAAGCACCATCCCTCCCCAGAAGGGACAATCCCAATCACTTCACTGAATTTAACTAACCTGTTTCTGCAATCACTTAAAGTGAAGTTTTGCGATCAGGGTTTTATTCATTTTTAAACAAGTCCCCAACTCCTCTCTTACTTGCGATAATGTTGTCTGTAAAACCTATTAGCGTGGGTCATAGACCAGGGCCATTTTATAGGCATAAGTGTAATTCACATTCGTCTACCCCGCAAGGCAAGTTATGAGGAAGGAAGCAACATTACAGCTGAGCACACATAGGGATCCCAAGGGTAAAAAGCCTGCCAGGAACATTTGGAAAGCACAGGCTCCCCAGCTCATCTCCTGGCAGTCACAGGAGTCCTACCTCCATTCAGAAACCAGAGCTTTGTAGAAAAGTTGATCTGTTTGGAAAGGAAGGTTAGAGTAGCGAGGCAGACAAGGGTAGCRGAGTCCATGAAACACACTATTAGAGAGAAGCCTGCTATACTAGGCTCAAGCCAGATTAGCCTCACAGCTGCCACCGTGGTCAGGAGAACTCAAACGAGGTCAACCACAAATACACAGACATGGACCCAGCTGCTGATATGGCTGGAAAATAAAACCCTGTGGGCCTTGGCATCTGGATACCAGAGCTGTCAAAAGAAGATGTCAGGCTGTGATATGCAACATAGTATTTTGAAGGACAGGTTTACTGTACACGTATTTAAGTATATTCTAATAAGTGCTGCCCATGTATTTTGTATCACCTAATACATGTATGAACTAACCCTAACTTAAGCTTTGCTTGGCATAAGCAGGGGGATACTTAGTTTTGACTGAAAGTCCAGATGAGCTTCTTAAATACTTTATATTATAATCCATATTTACTAGATACAATGGAGGAAGGAAATAGGAGTAGCTATTTACTAAGTAGGTTGATTTGATATGGCTTTCACGAGGTTGTTCTCAATGCACACTCATATGCATAGCTTCACTGCAGGGGACATCAAATCCTACCTATCTGTGCTGTTTTGAATTTGCAATGGGAGAAAAATACGAGCCAAGAGTTCAGTCCCCAGCCATGCTGCAAGACTTGCAATTCAGCCACACACAGGCTGCTCAGAATGACAGTGCCAAAACATGGTCTGGGCTGTGCCAGATGTATCATGAAAGGAAGGCTGGCCGAAGAGGAGCTTCAGGGGTCCCCTACATGCTGTCACATGTGCATGGCTACAAAGCATCAGTTCTCTCATTCCCCTCTCCCTCCCACTTGCCTGCACACATCTGTGAACACGTCACAGGGATTGAAACAGAAGCCAATGAGCTTGCAACAAGCAGTCTTTGTTGCTGGGTCTGTTAGGAATCTGAAAGCAAGATTTCACGAATCCTGACACCATTTAAGTGACAGCAAGAAAGAGGGCTTTTTCTATGCCCTTAACTCAATAAGGGTACAGCTCAGCATACAGATGTGTCTTTATCAACTGCAGAGCCATGCTGTGCTGTTAGGCATATTAGTAACTCTCCCAACTATCACAAACAGGGCTGTGTAATTAAACGCGAGGCGGCTGGTGGTACCATACCCTACTGTGGAACTGTGAAGAGCCTGTGGAACAAGAAGGCGCAGGCTGGCTCCAAGTCCTAATCATCTAAATTGCTCAAGGAGGAGTGACATTTTATACCACTCGCACACCAGAGCATAGGCAGCTCCTCATTAACTGAGCAGACTACATGCAAAGCCTCCAGCAACAAGTCAAGAGTCAGGGCTGGCTTTCAGCTTCTCAGGGTTTTGAGGGAGGGTGGGTGGGGAACACTGTAATTCCACTCCCCCACTCAGGGAGGGTGTGAAGAAAAAAAGAATGAGAGAAAAAAAACAGTTATTTTATACTTTTATAAGATATGCAGGCAATCTATGTGCATGGCAAAAGGCGCCCAAGGCGATCCAGAGAGGGAGGGTTCTGTTTTGGCTCCTGCTGATGGAAACCCTTAAAGTAACACAGGATCATAGAATATTTTTGGTTGGAAGGGACCACAGTGAGATCATCTAGTTCAGCTGTCTTCTGACAGCAGGATCAGCTGCGCGGTCAGACCAGGTTGCTCAGGGCTTTATCCAGTCCGGTCTCAAAAACCTCCAAGGGTGGAGACTGCGCAGCCCCTCCGGGCAACCTGTTCTACTGCCGGAGGTTGCAGCCTCATGTTTCAACTTATCCCTGCGGTCTCTTCTCCTTCCCAGACACGGAAAGGGCAGGTGGGGCCAACAGGGAGGTCAGCAACAGGCTGAGGCGCCGCGGCGGCCCTTCAGCACCCTGGAGAGCTGCCGCGCCCCGCGCAGCGTCCGCGCAGCGTCCGCGCAGCCCCGCGCAGCGCCGCCGGGGCGGGACGGAGCCGCAGCAGCAGCAGCAGCAGCAGCAGGAAAAGCCTCCGGTCGCCTCTCCCGGAGAGCAGAGGCAAATGGCTCCCCGGAAACCCGCGTCACCGTTACCAAACACACGTCTCACGCAGCAACCGGGTAATAGTCGTAATCATCTCCCTTTCAATCCGAGCGCGTTATTTACAGGATGCGTTTGCGTTCTGAGCAGGAACAGCTGCTTTGGAGCCTGAACTAAATGCCACAGCAGGGGAAACCGCAGAATAAAAGCCCAGCGGTGCACCAGGAAAAGTCTGCTTTTTGCCATGCTCCTGGGATTCCTGATCTGAGATCCCACTGCTGACTTATCTTGACTTTATCAATACCAAACGATCTATTCACTTATTATCAAGTTATTTATTATCTTGAATCATCTCCTCTGGAAAAGCCCTGATCCGGTCTTTCTTCCGTCCATCTGCACTCATTTCCTTATAATTCCCTGCTCCATGGTCATTTTCATTCTTTCCTGCTAACTCAGAATAAATCATTCTTTAAACAGTTTTCCTTGCTGAAGTTTGGGGTTGAGATGCTCTCAATGATCCGACAGGCTCACACTACCCTCTGTGCTTTTGTGCACCTCTAACACATATTTAGATCTTATCTGGAATAAAAGTCAGTGTACATCCCACACTTGTGCACTCCGATGCAAACAGCATCGGGACACCAAGCAACTTAAAGGTAGAAAGCTTGAATACTTGTTCAAGACCACTGCTCTCTAAGTAATGCCTAAAACACAGAAGCCTTTTTTTCCTCCTCAGGGAGGGACTATATAGGGAAAAAATCACAAGCAACAAGTCAGTGCATTAGGCAATTCCTTCATTTAAAGGGGCACCACATTCTCTTAACTGGGAGATACTTAAGATCACTTGGATGACTAGGAAAAGTAAGCATTTTATAGCAGAAAGAGGATTTCACTACATTTTCTGCAGGTCAAAGGGGAGTACTACCCACTCCACAACTCACACTGCAGTTGCAAACCTTGCCCTTCAGTGCCTGGGCATTTCAGCATCAATATAGCGCATGGTTTGACAGTGAGTCAGCGTCATGCTTGCTGTCACTTAGGTCCTTAGGAACCCATCACTCCCCATGCTGGAAGCTAGCAAAATGTACCGTCACGGAGGCATAACGCAGGAGAAACCCTCCAGGAATACAAAGGAACCTCTCGCCACAGTGTCATGCAGCTGGGACTAAGCATCTTGCACCAAGCCTCTGGGTTACGCTCCCTCTTAAGTGGGCATCTGMAAGGACCAACGTTTGCTTCCAAAACAAAGGTGGAAGAGCAGCATCTGGGATAGCCCATGCCAGGTATTTATCAAACAAGGCCTGTGTCAGGCTCTGACCATGAGATTACTTGTGGCCTGTGATCAGGGACAGCTGTGCCTGTAGCAGCAGGCCCCAGCAGGGTGGGCCTGCCCCAGACTGCACAGGCCTTCGTTTAYGAGAGCACTGAACCCCCTCAGATTCCCCTGGAGTCACCGAGACCAGAAGATGCTCGGTACCACGCAGGTTTGGACCTTCACATTACAAAGCACCATCCTTTTAGTGAAGATACTTCTCTGGCAGCCTCAGAAGCCAGCAGCCCTCGGTTTAAACTTTATCAAGTACCAGATGCTGGACAACGCTCACAAGGGACTTCCAGATACTGCTTTTTGACGCAAAGTCTCCATTCCCTGGTCCCAAGGCCCGTAGCCTGCTCTCTGCACGGTTGCAAAGGTCTGCTTGTTCAGATGGAGCAGAGTGCAGCTGAGCCACGAAGACTTTACCCTCAGGCTGCTCCCTCCAAGCTGCATTCCTCCGGCCCCAAGCAGGAGCAAGAGGGCCCAGGTATCACCAGCAGCACGATGATGGGATGCGATCCAAAGGGCAGCAGCCTGTGAACTGAGGGGAGCTAGAGAGGCAAGGCAGAGACCTGTCCCTGCTATCGTCCTTGAGAATTGCTACCTGGCTTAGCCCTGCAAAACCATCTCTACTTGTTTGGTTGTTAATCCTTTGCTTTCTGTCTCATTAACTGGGAATCGTGATCCCTATAAGCAGGGCTGAGGTTTAAATCCTCCTCTATTTTAATCCATAATAACACAGCAAGGTTTCTTTCAGCTCCAGATTAAAAGAGAAAGAAAAGAAAAARAAGACTGTTTAGCATAAAAACAACTTCAAGCAAGTTCAATCTGAGCTGGGTCTCCAGAATTATGCAACAACTATCCTAGACAGCAAAGGTGAAAGAAAAAGAGAAGTTATGACCTGCTTCAGCAGAAAAAGACAGCAGAAGTTGTCCAGCAACAACTGAAATAAAGAAAACAGTTTTTAAAAGGAGTTACTCACAGGGCATGGAGACAAGCTAGGCTCTCTGACAAGGTCTGCTAGAGCCTTTCAAAAACTGTAACTCAATACAGGTCTTGGTTTGGGGCTGGCTGCTTGGTTTTAAGATATGAGGGAATATTTTTGATAAGGGCAAACTAAACCAGAGCATCAAAGACCCAGAGGGGAGGTAAAAAGAGTTTAGGTTTATTTCTCGAGTTTTTAGGAGTCTCTCCTCCCTGCTTCCTCCCCTCCAAAAGAGGTGTTCTTATTCAAGTGAAAATTGAATTTCTATATGTGGCTCCAAGAAACTCACAGTAAAATGGAATGGATCCAAGTCTCCACAGTTCGGCTGCATTCTTATTTCATCTAAGCAAGCAGCCCTTTGCAGCTGTAGAGAAACCAGGCAATTTCACACCTTCCTTGAAATTCTGTATCAATACAATTGAAGGAGCTCTGCCCTGCTGCCCGGGTTTATCTGCATATAAGTTTAAGTGCTGATGAGATTTAGGAGCCTAATGCTACAAAGACAACTAACTAAAAACCCCATAAAAGTCAATTTGCACATGCTACTTCTCTATGGAGAAGGAAGAAATTCAGCAACTCCTTTAAAAGTCTCGCAGCTTAATGTCAGCAGAACCGTCCAGGGAATCTGGCTGTTTCATTTCCCCAGATTTCTTTAACAGTCTCAAGTGTAAACCTTTTACTCRCAGTCTCCTCCTTAACAGAGCACACCAAGAACAAAACGCAGCAAGAGCACCCYGAAGCTCTGAGCCACCTGCACAGCCCTCGCTCCGCCCAGGTAGTCTTCATTTCTACAAATACGAAAACTTAGCAAGAGAGTATTTTATTAGACACACAATAACTGCCACATTTCTGGTAAGTGGGGTTAAGGAGATGACCRGACATAGGACTCAAGTTCTGGCAAGGTACTTGGTATTTCTGAATAATTCAAGCAGCAAGTCTTCTCCCAAGGACACTTTTCTAGGTCGCCTGTCCAGGCCCAAACAGAGCAAGGGAAGTAAAAATTGTTTCAATGGAAAGAGTCAGACTGCTTTAAAAGCCACATATTTTCCGTTTCCCCTCAGCTTGTGGGCAGCACTCCAACAGAAGTCCCTTTGCTTCCTATCCATGTGCATTCTTCCTCGGAATTTGCATCTCCCRATCACAGGCAATGCCAACAACTACCTGGGTCTCTGCGTACAGCTTTTCCTTTATTTTCATACTCGGTCCGTGACACACAATATTTACACGTTACAATCCACACTCGAACACGACACCTTCCCCAGTCGCACGGCACAGGCGGCACCCAACAGCTCACCCACAGCTCTCGGGGCCTTCTGTCAGAAGAGGGGTCACGGTTAGCAGGATGCAACGATGCCAAGATCTACACACAGGGACCTCGGCCCAGCGAGCGGCCTCCTTGCAGTATCTCAGACAGCTGGCAGGAACACAGATATGAAGGATTATGCCTCATCTCTTGCTATTATGAGTAAAGATACTTGACCATTTTTGATGCCTGGGCACTGCAGAAAGCCTTTTTGGTGGCACTTTGCCAGCGTTAGCACTGAATATACAAAAGACCCATAGACGTGAAGACAATTAGATCAGAGCTAGGCAAATAATTCATTATGAATTAATACCATTTGAGAGCTTGGGATATTTTCCATTTAATCATTAGCAGGGAGAAGAGATGATTGGATTGACTGACTTAGTTTAAACCAAATCCCTAGCCATAGCCAAGGCAACAAAACTCAGGAAACATTGCAGCTTACAGTTGCCCCCACTGAGATTTACTGAAGATGACTTCAGAGCTTTGTGGTTACAACAGTCAGCACCAACATACAGTTTTAGCYCAAAGGAGCGAGAGCCAGACCCCAGATCTCAACCTCTCTAAACAAAGTCAATTTTTAAGTTTAAGAACTCGAGCCCAACCTCAGTTAGCCAAGACGATTTCCATGCATTATTTATGCTGTGCTCACATTACAGCTCCACAAAAAAGGGAAGTCAGCAAGGGCCCCAGCCCGAAGCCGTTAAATAGAAAGAACACGATGCTGAATTTGAGTAGTTATCTTTCAAGGTAGGCTATGCAAAGAAGTTTTCTGGAAACAAAGCAGTCGTGCTGACAACAAATTCAGCTGTCTGCCAAAGGGCAGACATTTTACAGAAACACAGTCAACAATAAAGGACCCAGTATCTCAATAAAAGTCACTAGATTCTTGCTTTTGTCCTGAGCRTTTGATAGGAGCACCCCGGAAACACCGACATCGCCACAGTATCCATCTTAAAACAGTCAGACATCTGGTCAGCATTTCAATATTCCAGTTTTTCTGTAATGTGCACATCCCCCTGCCCCTCCATACTGCCACAATCTCAAAAAGAGAACAGAAACATCACAATCTGACTTTCAAAAATGCTCAAAAGCCTACACACTACTCCCAGGATCCAACCTTGAAAAAATAAATCTCAAAAACAACACTCAAAAGGAAAAAATCCATCCAAGCAACAAGCCCCACATCCCTTTCACAGTTCAGAAGGGGCAGGATTTTCTAGGGGAAAACCTCCCCGGTCCCCCCGGACGGGACGCAGCCCTTCTCCCCGGCCTGCAGTACCRGGCGCCGATGTCTCACCAACACACCCAGGGTACATTTTTCTGTGCCCTGCTCTCCAAGGAGCAGCTAAGGCCGCGTAAGGAGATATTACACCGTGCTCAAGCCAAACAGTACCTCTTCCAGGCCCGCGAGACGCCCACCTCAGGCACGGCCGCTCGCACGCAGACCCTTCTCCAGCCTTTGCAGCCAATTTCTGAGCGTTTCGCAGAGATCGGGAACAGCTGGAGCATCCGCACAGGCAGGAGCACAAGTGATTCAGCACTTTCCCCACCTCCAGAAGCCCGATCGATCCCCGCCGGCCTTGCTGCTACCACACGCCGATTAAAAGCGCAGCGGCCGCTAACCAGCGCTCCCCGGCGCGGCCCGGCTCCATCTCACGCAGCAACCCAGGTGCCTCCAGGCAGGCCCAGGCCGTCGGGGCGGCAGAGGCGCTTCGGCAGCGCCGGCGAGAAGCGGAGCGCGGCGCGGGCAGGGGCGCAGCAGCCTCCCCGCGGCTCCCGGCCCGCAGCGCGCCCCGGTGCCCGCAGCCCCTGCCCGCACCGGCCCCGCACCGCCACCTCGGGATCTCGCCGCACGCGTACACACGGTGGCGTGACGTCAGAGCCCCAAAAACCCCGTCACACGCCCGGGCCCCGTCTCGCAGAGGGGGAGAAGCCGGGTGAGTCTGGGTCCCC